>NW_022106471.1:2652777-2654591 GCF_000313985.2 Echinops telfairi | reverse complement strand
CTCCGCGGGCCTCCCTGCCTCTCCTCAGTGGACCTGCTCAGGAACAGCAAGAACAAATGCAGTGCAGCCGCCCACCCACCTCCTCCCAGACCCCCACACGGCCCAAGAGCAAATTGCTCAGCCATCTCTATGACCTTCCTAGGAGAGAGAGAGCGAGAGAGCGAGAGAGCGAGAGAGCGAGAGAGCGAGAGAGCGAGAGAGCGAGAGAGAGAGAGAGAGAGAGAGGAGGCATCCTGCTGGGGGGCCTAGAAGCTTGTCTCTTTGAAGCCAGCACCCCACGCTCTGCACTTCGGGGCACGCCCATCTCAGGTTGGACTTGGCAGCAGATGGTGTGAGTTAAGCAGTGTCGAACTCAACACCGAGTCTCCCCTCTTAGGCGCATGAGCCTACCTAAGGAGCTTTGCAGGCGAGAGCTGCGGGGCTGGTCCACCATTAGAAAACAACACCGAATCTTCACCCATCCACAGGCTGGGGACTGGTTGACCTAGGCTGGGTTTGGCTGAACATCTCTGCCTTAGGCTGTGACACTAGCTTGCTTGGGTCCACTCCACATGCCCCATTCTGGGCGCCAGGCAGAAGAGGCAGCAGCTCCCCTTGTGGAGCCTGTCGATGGCAAGGACCAAGGCAACAGAGAGTGTACTCGGCCACACGGGCACACTTCCCGTTCCTGTGGCAATCACACCTGCTAATCTCCCGTACTTCGTCGGACATGTGGTCAGGAGCGATCCGTCCCCGGGAAAGGGGTAAAGTAGGGGGCAGTGAAGGGGAGGACGGCCCTCAGGGAGATGGATCGACACAGTGGCTAGCACAATGAGTTCAGGCTTGGGGATCATTGTGAGGATGGCAGACAGTGTTCCATTCTGTTGTGCGTGAGGTCACTGTCGATTGGAACCAACTTGATGACACCTCACAACCACAACAATTTCCCATGGGGCAAGTCAACCATATGATCAAGTGTCAAGGTCGCTTTGGTGTGTACTTCCCATGTAAGAGGCTTTGCAAAAGGTGTGGTTTCAGGGAGCAGTGAAGCACGGGGAGCCAAAAATTCAATCTGCCACATTCATTTTTAGGACTCTTAATAAAGATTACATATAATACACAATGCATGCAAAAGCGTTGGTGCATAGAAAACATCCAAGAACCACGTGTCTCATGCTGGGACATGCATGGCAGGCCCACCACTGTCAGTCTCTAGCTGGGTCGAGAGTCAGAGTTGGCCTCTGTAAGTTCCTGTCTTCGCTTTGCAGGCAAACCGTTCTTTACATCAAATAGAGTCTAAAGCCCTCCCTTTGAATCTAGGCTGGCCTTAGTGAATTCCTTTGACTCATAAATTGAACAGAAGTGATATTCTGACCTTCTGAGCTCAGAACATAAGAAGGCTTGCAGTTAGTTTATGCCCCGGTCTCTGCAAATACTTGTTTCTTCGAAGACTCCTTTGGGAACCCACCCACCATACTATAATAAAACCCACTTCTCATGGAGAGGAACATGCCGATTCTAAGAGTTACAACATCACGAAGCTCCCAGTCAACAGCATCCACTTCCAATCATATGAGTGATCTATCTAGGATGCCCACTCCAGGGGAGCCTTAGGATAATAGCAACCCCACCTGACATCTTACTGCAGCCACGGAGAACAGCGGTTCTCAACCTGTGGGTCGAGACCCCTTTGGGGGTTGAACTACCCTTTCCCAGGGCCGCCTGATTCATAACAGTAGCGTAATTACCGTGATGAAGTAACAACAAAAATAATTTTATGGTTGGGGAGTCACCACAACATGAGGACCTGTATGAAAGGGTCGTGGCATTAGGAA
>NW_022106471.1:2650220-2651553 GCF_000313985.2 Echinops telfairi | reverse complement strand
GCGTGTCCGGGAGGAGCCCCTTGGGTGCCGTGTAAACCTGAAACTTCTTCTAACTTTCATAAAACTCACTTCGATCACGAACCAGGCTTCAGCGTGAATTCTTTCTCGCGCGGAGCCAAGGACGGAGGTATAAATCTAGCTCCAGAGAGATCTAACATTCCCTGGGGGGAAAGGGGGTCCAAGGGCGTGCAGCAATATTCTTGGAAATGTAAAGCCCCTCTGCTTACTTTGCATATCCATTCTGCAGAAGGAATTTGACAGTAAATAAAGCAGCAACCCTGTGTTTAGAATTCAAGGATTCTAAACCCTCATGTAGGGTGAAGGAAGGAGCCTCTTTATCCACTTGCCTACACATGGCGCGTACTCAAGCATTTAAATGGCTTAGATCATTTAGAGAGATAGCAAACAGATCATAGAAAAGCCAATCTCCCACCCATAGAATGAAATGTCAGAACTTTGTTATGCTGCATGCTGTGTTATGGACAGGCTCCAGAAAAATCGAATTCCCTGGAATCGTAGCAGTGACAAGCACTTCCAAAAGGAGGTGGCATTTTAATATTGCAAATCTGTGCCAAAGCTCTACCTTCCCACTGTCCCAAAGCTCTACCTTCCCACTGTCCCAAAGCTCTACCTGCCTTATACCATTTTCTGAAAGAGTACAGCAAACGGCCACAGGCCTGTGTCCAGCTTGATGCTTAGAGTGTTTGAAGCTACAGAAGTGACCCCAATCTCAAATATGATTCAAGGAGACTATTTTTAAGCCCTCAAAGGGACAAGGACAAGGTGTCCTCTAGATGAGGGAGACCTTGAGCACAGGGTCATAATGGCATCAAAGGATTTGCTGAGCTACAGGCTTCTAAACATATGTGCAAAAGAGATTGTCCCTAAATCATCATTGGTGGCAGATAAAAGTTACAGTGGGCAGGGAAATGGGATCAGCAGATGTACATTATATTAGACAGAAGAGCTTACAAGATTGCTCCAGAGCCTTCTGACCAAAGCAGTCAAGGCTTGACTGGTAGGGCTCATGACTGTGGGCCTTTCAGGAGGGTGACCTCCATCAAGGACACACCCAGGCAAGCCCCTAAGGCAGACTGCTCCTCCCTGGGCTGGCGTCAGTATGGAGGTAATCCACTTTCCAACGCCCTCTGCCTGAGGGTTAGGCTGTTCTCATCCCGAATGATCAGAAGGAATTGAATGCCCTACAGGGGACAACACTGGAGTCACAGTGTGGGGATTGCGCCTGATCTGATCCCACCACACGGAGGCAAAACACTAAGGGCATGCAACAGAACAGCAAGGGGAACAGAGCAATGAAGTCCCCAGGGAATAC
>NW_022106471.1:2648123-2649113 GCF_000313985.2 Echinops telfairi | reverse complement strand
ATTGTGAATGAGGGTGAGTGTGGAATGGGGACCCAAAGCCCATCTGTAGGCAACTGTACATCCCCTTACAAAAGGTTCTCAGGGAGGAGATGAGCAAACAGATGTGGGAAACAGAAAGATTTCTCCTAAATCTTAACATTTAACAAATATATGTTAGACTTAGGATACTGCTTGCAGCTAATGACAAATGATGGTCAAGTTACCTCCCTGAAGGCAGTCAGTTGCCAAACAACTGTCTGAACTGGTAGGGCCCTCTCCCTGCTGTTAAAGACAATGGGCTACTTCTCCCTAAAGGCTTACAGTCATTGATTTAGTGCCTGTAAGTGGAGTTTACACGCTACTGATAATGGTTTCTATGAAACCCAGAGAACAGATCAAACTGTCTCAGTGACATCCAAAGTTGGGCTGCCATCCTGAATCTAGGATCAGCCCTTGTCACATGTGTACCTCAAATCCCTCCTCTTCCTAATGCATGTTTATTCCTAGATTGTCCCCCTCTCATTGCTGTAGGACCTATAGTGCAAGCCCTTCCTGTGACGTATGTCTTCACCTGTAATTAGTGGGCTTGCACTCCCCCAAAAGGTATATAGGCCTGGGTTAACAATAAAGAGCTCTCTCAGCTCCTCCCTTGGCCTCTCATTGTCTCCCCCTCTCCTCTCCAGTCCTCGCTCCCCTGTTCCCTTTCCCCTTGTCCTACTTCCCTTCCTCCCCTCTCCACGTGGATCACCAAGCGGGGCTTAGGTGAGCATGCTACTATGAAATATGTCTGACTACATTATTTCAATCTCTCCTCTATCTCTCATGCTCTCAATGATATATATATATATATACACACCATACAATTGTGCCTATCAAACCCATGGTTAGTGGGGGGGGGCTGGCCCCCTTCCAACCACAGTACAGCATCGATGAAACATACAACTTTCCTCTAGTTCCTAAATGCTTTCCCCCTCCCCACTATCATGATCCCAATTCTACCTTACAAATCTG
>NW_022106471.1:2644699-2647021 GCF_000313985.2 Echinops telfairi | reverse complement strand
GTTTCATCGTTGCTACCCTGCACCCTGACTGGCTGGTCTCCTCCCCGCCACCCTTCCTTATGTGGTGAATCAGGAGGCGGCTTACAGAGCAGATCACCAACATTCCATCCAGAGGCTCATATGCATTTTGTCTCATGTCTTGGATTATTATCCCTTGTAGATATCATCACATATCCCACTATCTCCCCCATTCCCGAGCCTCTGAACTTTGTCCATGAATAAACGCAGCCCCTTCAATCAGCAGTGGTGGACTATTCTCACCCGGGGTTAGGAGTTCAGTCCCAGATCTGAAGGGTGTCTGCAGACCATAGGCCTGGGGGGTCCCACCCGTCTCTACCAGACCTATAAGCTTGGTCTCTCTTTTATTTTATTGAGTTTTGCTGGCACACAGTCTTTTTTTAAGTTACTTGATCTCTCTGAGCTTCCTTTTTTTCATGAAACAAATGTCAGGATTAAATGACTATGACCTCTAAGAAGGCCCCAGCAGAATCCTGCCACGTTCTTGTTTGCTCCCTGTCCACCCCTCAGGCCACACCCTGTTTTATCTCATTTCCTTCTTGCCTTCTAGTCCTAGGTACTTACCTCACCTACTTACACATCTCACAAACAGGTAAACACAGGAAGTTCCTTAAATCCTAGTGTGTTAGCCCCACCTCTTTACAGCCTCCCTGTAACATGTTACACTAACTGCATCCACTGTCTCCTATTCAACGGACTCTTTGTTTCTAACGCAGTTTCATTTGTACTGTTAAGTTTCTGGAGTGGTTTATACCTCGGTTCTTGCTTTCCAACTCTGAAAGAATTCACGCTGCAGGAGCACTTTTGTAAATCCAAGGGACTTTGATGAAGAAAAGGGAAATGTCAGGTATTTACAGGAAATCACAGGAGCCATGAGAAAGAAATCCCAAAAGAGCACTCTGCGAGAGAGACCTGAGAGGGAGCTAGGGCCCTAGGGCCCAGGCAGCGTGGTGAGCCCCTGCTCTCAGACCTGCAAGAGCTCCCCCGGGCAAGAGAGAGTAAAAGAGGCTTGGTCTTCCTGTAGCAGGCTGTATCTCCTCTCGCTGGGGAGGCATGGTTGATGGTATTGAGCGACCTCATTGGCCGAGTTTTAGCGCACCTGGGTAATGTCATGTGGCTGGGCCTAGTCTGTGCACCCAGGTGGACCTCCCACCTGGGTCTAGGGGGCTTGGGTCTGAGCATGATCAATCTGGATCCTTCCATAGGTGTCTAATGGGTGCCTGCTTTCTCTGGAGCCCCTTTGTGGTGGCCCTATGTAGGCATCTGGCTACCTAACAGCACAACTCACCTTTGAGCCCCTAGACAAATGAAAATTTTGCATAGAGGCCATGATGATCTACAGATACTACATACAGTAATTGGGCTGCTAACCTCAAGGTCAGCAGTTTGAAACCACCAGTCACTCCACAGGAGAAAGACAAGGCTTTCTAGTCCTATAAAGAGTTACAGTCTCTGAAATGCCACAGGGGCAGCTCTACCCTGTCCGATAGGGTTGCTATGAATTGGAATCAACTGAATGGAAGCGAGTTTTACTTTTATTATTTATGAAGACGTGAACTCGCTGCAGACTTCTAGTTTTCCACTACCTGAAATGTTCTTGAACATAAACATCTAGGTATAGTGTTACAAGGTACCAAAGAGATCCCAAATCTCAAATGTCATTTAAGGAGAACAATGATGTAGTCTAAAACAGGACAAAGACAAGACACAGACACGGTATCTAGATGAGGGAGCCCATTAGCAGGGGTGCAAGTGCTGAGGTTCATGAACTTACAAAAAACCATGGGAGGGCAAAGGAAACTGTCACGAGAGCATGCCTGGTAGCAGATCAATATGCCATTGTTACGCGTGGGACTGCAGAAGTGGACCCACGATTGGGTCACAGACATTATGTTCGAAAGCAGAGCTGACAAGATGGCCCAGGGATTCCTAACTGTGTCAGACAGGCTTCTCTAGAAACAAAACCAGGACACTGATCAGTATATATCAATATCTCTATATTTAGATAGATAACATAAGAAATAAACAGTTAATTAATCTAGAAAGCAGTACCAATGGCTCAGTGCAACTCACTTCCATGAGACAGTTAGTACACTGGCAGTCCTTCAAGTTTTGAGGGCCGCCAGGTAGTCCTCCGGAGAGCAATTCAGGCTATCTGGGCACAGGCAGCAAACAGCAAGGCAGGTCACCAACAGTCAGCCAGATGACAGAGTCCGACAGTCCCCAGCTCAAGAGATGTGTATTCCAGTAGCGAGGTAAAGCAGGTCTTGAAGGAACCTCAAGTTACAGTGACACAGTCCACAG
>NW_022106471.1:2642204-2644301 GCF_000313985.2 Echinops telfairi | reverse complement strand
CTGAGGCCAATACTGTTCCCATCCCTGGCTAATTAATGGTCAGAAGGAATTTGATGGAGGTTTAATCCACATGAGGACTATGCAAATGGATTTTGGGCTTTCCTCGCTATCCATTGCTTTCTGAAAAGGGGGTGCTCAGAAATGTAAGGTCTCATATGAACCAAAAAACCAAACTCACTGCATCGAATGGATTCTGACTCATAGTGACCCTACAGGTCAGGTTAGAACTGCCCCTGTGGGTTTCAGAGACTGTAAATCTTACCAGGTAGAAAGTCTCATCTTTCTCCCTCAGAGCAGCTGTTGGTTTTACACTGTATACCTTGAGGTGGTTATATGCTGAGCTGTTCACTCCAAGGTCATCCATTCTAAACCACCAGTCACTCCAAGGGAGAAAGACAGGGCTTTCTACTCTGTGAAGAATTACAGGCATTTCTAGCCTGTCCAATCAGGTGGGTACGCGTGAGTCGGCTCGCACTCCGGGGCAGGGAGTGTGGTTTGCGTCTGGAGGCAGTTTCACAAACCCAGACCCTGTTCCCTCTGCCACAGACTCCTGCCTGGTCCCCTTTGGATCTTCTTGAGGGAAGAAGCATCTCTTTCCTAGGAGGAAGAGATCTGCTTCATGTCTTAATTCATTCACGACATGGGATGAGTCATCCCAATGAGATTTCATTATTTCACACTCACTTCTTGGAATCACCATGCTGGGGGTGGGCCCAGTTGCAATTTCTCTAGAAGATTGGCTAACCACCTTGTTCTACCAGTCATTTTGATGCATTTGTGTCTCTCAACCGAATTCTTCAAAGTTCCCGTTGTATTTATTCTGTGTGTCCAGGTTCAGCACCATGTGCTCCGTAGAAAGAGGTCCCAAAGCTAATGCTGAGTTAATGGGAAGAAATAATAAGTGCTCTTTTCCATGGTTCTCTCAAACCAAACTCACTGCCATCCAGTCAATTCTGACTCATAGCGACCCTATAGAACAGGGTTCTGTGCCTCCATTTGCAACTGCACTACCTGTGGGACACTTAACCTGTGGACTGTGTCACTGTAACTTGACGGTTCCAAGAATCGCCCCTGCAGGAGTCCAAGCCTGTAACCCCGTGTGGGTAGAAAGCCTCGTCTTTGTCCTGCAGAATGGCTGGTGGTTTCCAACTGCTCACCTAGCATACAAACTCACTACATCCCAGGGCTCCTTAGATCTCCAAAAAGAGAGAGAAGGAAACTCTCTCTGAAAAGAAGCTTCCCTGATGATAAAGCAATTGCTCAGACGTTCCTTTAGCATTCAACTATCTATTGTTGGCTAGCAGAAATAGCGCGACTGCCAATAGATGATCAATAGCCACCAAGCATGTTTCCTATGTGCTTCCTAGGAAACCACTGACTCCCGGTAGCCCTTGGCTGTGGTAGAATCGTCATCTCTGCAGCTCTCGAAGTTAGAACTGCAGGTGCCTATGGTGCAGAAAAGCACAGGCTCACTGATGGTAACAATGCCCAGCAGTTTGACAGAAGTTCTTTCCAGTGTGTTTGTCTCACTTCTAGAAGAAATTGTACATGCTGCCACTTCCCAGAGGCCTGAGCTACTCATAGAAGCCCATCTTGGTTGTGCGCTTCCTAAGGATGACACATGACGCACAGCATCTCGTGGAAACTACACAGCAACCCAGTGAGACAGGTAGCAGTGAGGATACCGATCCTCACTGTGCAGAAGAGGCCGTGGTAGGGTGGTTAGAGCAAGTGACTCACAGAGCCCCTGTATTAGTTTCCTAGGGCTGGGAACTGCTTATAGGAATTGAAACATATTCTCTCGTAGTTCTTGAAGTTAAGAGTCCAGCAGTTCTAGGTTTCTCCAAAGGTTCTAAATGGAGGTTCTTTCTTGTTTCATCAGCTGTAACTTCAGGGCCTTGCCATGTGGGCATCGCCACTGGGTTGCCTGAGTGTCCAAATGGCGTGCCAGGGGACTCCCAGGAAAGGAATCAAATGAGCAATGAGGAACGTGCCCTGGCCTCAAGTCACACAACACCATCTCTGCAGTGTGTTATTACACTTGACCTCGGCCAAAAGGCCCAGAAGCAATCCACAGTATATTTTTAAAATTACACA
>NW_022106471.1:2639742-2641505 GCF_000313985.2 Echinops telfairi | reverse complement strand
GAAGAAGAAGAAGAAAAGAAGAGCGGCTATCACAGAATCTCTAAACCATGGGATGGAGAAGATCCGGAAGATTCAGCTGTTCTGTGCCGGGAGCAGCTCCCGGGCACCATCCTGTGGGGGCTGTGGGGGCTTGCTGGGCTCCAACAGCCTCTTTTAGG
Source organism: Echinops telfairi (assembly GCF_000313985.2). NCBI lineage: Eukaryota > Metazoa > Chordata > Mammalia > Afrosoricida > Tenrecidae > Echinops > Echinops telfairi. Next base: position 2,641,347 of record NW_022106471.1, on the reverse strand, counting down.
ATCTGCACTGAGACCTAGGTCTGCTCCCGGGGAGATTCAGATCACAAAGGCCCCGTTCTTCCCCAGTTCTTTTTCACCACGGCGGCCGGGTTTGCCAACGGTCCCAGCCTGCAGTCCAAGCCCGGGCGATGGGAGGCCATGGGCTCTCATCAAATGTTTACCAGGGACCCTATCCACAGGGTCAGCGGGGGGCACCGTGGAGGCGGAAAGTCGGAGGAGGAAGAAGCCCGGGCCTCGGAAGGAAAAGGTGATGGAGAAGGTAAAGGAAGGCCCGAGAGACAAAAGGAAGGCGCGAGCAAGCCCCGCACAGCTCCCGTGTCCGGGATGGGGCGAGGAAGCCTGCAAACCCCAGCCTGCAAGCCCCTCCCGCCCGAGCCCTCCGCCTGCTTCCCCGCGTCTGGCCGCCAGGCGTCGCTCTCCGGTCCGTCGTTCCTCCCCCAAAATAAGAAAGGGGGGGGGCAGAGGGGAGGGCGAAAAGGGAGAGCACTCCCCCAAGCAAGAACAATTTGAAAACCCACCCCATAATATTTAAAAACTGGGACAAAGAGCCGTCGGGACGCAACTGCTTCCATTGCAAAACCTGCGCGCAGCCTCCCGGGCGCAGTTGCAGCCCCTTTAAAAAAGAAAAAGCGGAGTGCAGCATTTGGGATACTTGAAAGTTGAAACGCAGGGACGGAGTCGGGGCGGAAACCAGCAGGAAAGCCTCGAACTCCTCCAGACGATCGCGCGCCTCGCGGGGACTTTGGAGCGCGCCACGGGGCCCTCGGATGGCGCGAGCCTGAGGGTGCTGGGCGAGTTCGCGGAGCGAGCGTGGGAAGGCCGCAGGGCCGCCACCCTCCCCGGGGCTGCGGGTCATGGCCACCGCGGAGCAGGGAGCGCGCGCGCTGGGCTTCAAGTGTCTGTCGCTGGCCACTTTCGTGCTCCTGTGCGCCGGGCAAGGGGGCCGCCGCGAGGACGGGGGTCCAGCCTGCTACGGGGGCTTCGACCTGTACTTCATTCTGGACAAGTAAGTGCCTCCGGTCGTTCCGCTCGGGTCTGAGCGGCGGGCGCCTTCTCCCCGCCGAGGGCTGGGGGGCGAGATGCCTTTGGGACAGGCGCGCTTCCCAAGGGAGCCAGAGGGACCCCGGCGCCGCCGCCCGCGGGGAGGTGGCTCTGGCCCCAGCGCTGCGCCTTTGTTGGCACCGCGCTCCTCCCTCCCGCCCTTCTCCTCCGTGCCGAGCCCGCTGGGGAGGCGTCGCAGCCTTTTGGGGTGGGGGGGTGGGGGCAAGGGGGGGATGGGGAACAAACTTCTCTTCTGCGACCGAGGAGTGGCGGCGCAGGCTATGGACTCCCTGTTTAGGGACGTTGGCGAGGAAGACTAGCTTCCGGAGGCAGCATTTTCGGGTAGTTCTAAAGTGAAGAGCCATGGACTTTTAAAAAGTCAGCCCGAACCTTTTAAGAACGCTGACGCACAGTGCCGCGCCTTTGTTCCTAATAGCATAGAATCCACGCTGGATTCTGTTCCCAGTAACATAGAATCCTGCAGGACGACAGCGCAGTGGTTCAGGCAGGGATCCTCAGCCTCAGCGCTTTGGGAGTCGATTTGCTTGGGGGCGGGGGGCGCGG
>NW_022106471.1:2637991-2639434 GCF_000313985.2 Echinops telfairi | reverse complement strand
CCCCCCCCTCCCTGGGGTACCTCTCCAACTATTCACTGCCGCCACCTCATTCCTATTCATGGTGGATGAGTCTATAGGACAGAGCAGGAGGGCCTCAGTGGGTTTCTGAGGCTGTAATTCTTTGCAGGGACAGACAGGCTCATCTTTCTCCCAGGGAGCTCTAGCCAGTGTGTTTGAAAGGCTACACAGTCCAACTAGTAACCACTAGGCCACTGGGGCTCCGTGGAGAACCTCTTGGCCTTTAGACTGCTAGGCTGCCCTGGAGGTGCCCGCCCCTGATTTCCTCAGGACATGAGTAAAGTTTAAGACTTTGCTGCACTACAGTCAATTCAACACTCTCCCCGGTCTCCATGGATTTGCCAAAGGAAGCATCCTGCTAGCTCTCAAGACTCAGCTTCAGCAAGATAAAGCTCTCCACAGAGGAGCGGCGGTCCCAGTGCTGGGAGCTGCTCTTGGGGCCACCACCGGAGGGGAGATGGATTTCACAGACTGGAAAGTATTTGGGAGTTGGAAGAAAGAACGCTGCGAAAGAAGCTGGCCAACTCGACACCAAATGTGCTTAGCAGTTGCCCCTGGAGTTTGATTTTTCCGTTCAGGCCGTTTTGAACTGCTGATGATTGTGGTGCAAAGCGAGATCTCTTCTGTGCAGATTTATGAGAAGGCGGATACTGGAGACGGAGTCCAAAGCCGAGAGATGGAATGCGTTTTGTTATTGCTAGTCTGTGAGCACCAGCTCGCAGATCCTCCGGCCCCTGATCGATCATGCTTCTGACAAGGCCATTTCAGAAGGAGAGGCAGGGTGGCTGCAGAAACCCGGCCGAAGCAGCACATGCTGGAGTGCTCCTTGGTACTGGGGAAATCATGTTCTTGCCAAGTGAATTTCTAAATTTAATCAAATGCTGAAGTCTGAGTCTTGGGGGCGGAGGAACTATGAGGGATGGGGGATTTTTAACAGACTTAGTTCTGGTGTACCTCTGAGAGCATGAACAGAATTTTTAAAAAGAGCTAAGGCCTTTTGGGGAAATGGATAATGAAGAAATGCTCATGCCCCAAGTACCAGCGGCTATCAAGTTGATTCTGTCACATGGTGACCCTCTGTGTGTCAGAGCAGAGCTGTGCCCCGTAGGGTTTTCAACGGCTGGCCATTTCAGAAGTGGATTGCCAGGCCTTTGTTCCTATACGCTGCCCCATGAACTTTGACCTCCAACCTTTCCCTCAACAGTGGAGCGCATTAACTGTTGGCATGACTCCCGGAGTCCCAGTGCAAGGAAATTAGCACTGGATAGTGAACACCAAAGGATGATGCATGGATAGACTAGAAAACCTAGAAATGGACCCGCGTATGTGTAAGAATTTGGTGGCATTTCCCATGAGTGGAGAACAAGTGAATTGTTTTTTTAAATGGTTCTTGGACAAGTGTTTGGCAATTTGGGGAAACAAAAG
>NW_022106471.1:2634471-2635442 GCF_000313985.2 Echinops telfairi | reverse complement strand
GAAAATGATGAGGGCAACAAATGTACAAATGTGCTTGACACAATGGATGGATGGATGGATTGTGATAAGAGTTGTACGAGCCCCCAATAAAATGATTTAAAAATAAGTAAATGCAAAACAAAACAAAACCGTGCTGCTGAAATGAAGGATAAACGAGTTGACCAGAATGATTTGAAATTTGGAACCTTATCAGAAGCAAATACATTCTTCTCCTTGATGAGGAAAACCACCTTGAGGCTGATACATTTGTGGACTGACTACATTATGCCAGTTGACCCTGGGGTCCCCAGAGACGATGATCCTGAGCCTCCAGGCCCAGGAGATCATTCCTTCAAGGTGTTTGTCTAATGAGTGTTCATAACTTTGTCCCCTGTATACTTTTTCTAAATGCTTTATTCATTTCCGTGGCGGCATGTGGCTAGTAGCTATCCTATTGAATCGTGCAGACCAGAGGATAATTTGCCTGCTTTATCAAATGCTGTTGAAAATGTGCACGCCTCCTTTTCGTGGGGCAGTTTCGTGTCGGACCTCCCTGCCGTCGAGTTGGTTCTGGCTCATAGCATTCCGAAAGGGCTGCCCGTAGAACTGCCCCTGTGGGTTTCTGAGACTGTAACTCTTTACAGAAATAGAATGCCTCATCTTTCTCCCAAGGAGCAGCTGGTGGTTTTGAACGGTTGGCCCTGTGGTTGGTGAGCAGCCTGGTGCGAAACCCACTATGTTCTCTACCAGGGTTCTTGTTTCATGTCCAAAAGAAAAAAAAATACAAGATCGTCACAAAGGAGCAAATATATATACGTATGTATATATATTATTATATATCATATATATTTCTTTATGGTAGTGCTATTTATAATAAGAAGCCAAAGTTACTAGTGTCCAGCAGCAGAGAATTAATTAGCACTTAATTTAAATGTTATGCATAGCATTAATATGCATGCTATGCATGCATCTAAGATATCTTAAGAGGAATG
>NW_022106471.1:2624337-2634192 GCF_000313985.2 Echinops telfairi | reverse complement strand
TGGAGGGAGACAACGGACAGTGTAAGACACGAAATAACAACAATACTCTATAACTGATCAAGGGTTCACAAGGGTGGTGGGGTGGTGGAGGGTGGAGGCAAAAAGAGAAGCTGATGCCAAGGGCTCAAGTAGAACATGTTTTAGAAATGTTGATAGTAACATATGTACACGTGTGCTTGGCTTCGTATGATTGAATGATGGATTGTCATAAGATTTGTAAGAGCCCCGCAATAAAACGATTAATTAGAAAAAAAGAAAAAGAAAGCGACCCAGCGTAGTTCGACTTAAGTTCCTGGGCCAGCAGCTAGCTGTGGGGAGCCCTATTCAGATTCAGTTCGCTGAAGGTCAATGATACAGAAAGGTGGCGTGGGATATAGGGAGATAACGTGCCATTGACTGCTGGCTCGTGGATGCCAGGGTGCTGGAAAGACAGCAGGGCGATAGCTCCCTGGTTTGGGCAGCCGACAGGGGGCCGCCCCTGGAGACAGAGTCCCAGCAAGGAGGAAGGCAAAGGGCCAGTGGGTGGAAGGGACTTTCTCGCTGTCTTTCTTAGAGAAAGGCCACACCCCCAAGGAGGCATCCTCAGGCTGTGGCCTCATTGGTAGGTTGGGGCTCCACCCCTACACTTTCACACAGGGTCAAGTTGACATAAAACCTGACGACTGCCACAATTACTTCTCAAATGAGCACACAATCATGGTATTTTTGAGTTTTGAATCGTCTGGTCACAATTGTTGGGAAGAGCTCCAATCCGTGTGCTGGGTTCCAAGCTCCTCACTCTGGTGGAAGGTGCTGTTCTGTGTTGCTAAGTTCGTTTCTACGCCTCCTCATACTGCAGGTCAGAGTAGACCTGCTCTGTCAGGTCTCCTGGGCTGGCATCGTTTCAGGAGCAAACTGCAAGGTCTTTTCTCTCTCAGAGCCCCGGCTGGGCATGAACCATCAACTTTCCAATTCGCAGCAGAGTGCTTAACCATTGTGCCACCAAGATTCTTAATTACCAACAGTGTTGCTTCTTCAATGTTTCATCTGAGAGTTCAGTTCTCCTTGCCCCCAGTGATGCTCTGCAGTACAGTGGAGATCCACACATTCCCCAGGAAGAAATGGTGGGAGATCTTTATGACCTATCTTTACATTGGGGTGGGCTCTTCTGACTTCCTATAGGTGTCCCATTCACTGCTTTATGAGGGATAGCTTTGTGCTGAATTAAACACTTTTAAAAGGTGCTAGAACTTGATAGGATAAGGTGCCCACTTCCAGCGTGTTGCCTTGCTCCAGGCTGGTTTATGTACTTGCAGGTCACTGAGCTGGAGCATGGGCCAAAGGCAGGGACAGCCCACAGGCCCTGGGATGGTCCCTCAATGTAAAGCCACCTGAGATATGCAGATGACCTAACCTTGCAAGTTATTTGTGCCCTCCGGGGATCTAAGGGATTAATACCTAAAAAACAAGCCAAACCCACTGCCATCAAGTCAATTTGGACTTAGAGAAACCCTATATACTTTCCACGGTTGTCAATCAATGTTTATAGGAGTAGACAGCCTCATCTTTCTGTCAAGGCGTGGCTGTTGGGTTTGAACAGCCCACCATTCAGTTAGTAGCACAATGCTTATCCAACAGTGCCACTAGGGGTCCTCGGAACTGATCAACAGCTCTCCCGAAAGAGACCAAGAAGTGAACCATAAATATATACTGTAAAAATCGAAGGGTCACGGGAGGAAGAAGCGCGGTACCCCAGGTCCTGCCCATGGGTTGGTCCATGTATCTCAGAAGGTCCCCTGGGAGACTTAGAAGAGGCTGCTAGCTAGCTGCTCCTTTTCTTTGTCCCCCTGACTTGCTTTGCCTGGCAAATTTGACTTTTCCAATCCTTGATTGAATTCCCAGCAATCTACTTTTCCTGGCGATCACCAGAAAAGCATGTTTAAATGAACATGAAATTCCATCAGTATAAAGCTGGTGCAGCCCAGTCTACCAGAGCCGCTAATCATGCCCTATTGTGTTACTGTGGTATTCTGGGTTATCATTAAGAAGTCTTTGCTCCTGGGGGAGAAACCATGACACTCCCTTATATGTTAATCTGGGTTCCCTCCAGGCCCAAGATGCATCCTACTTAAGCTGGAATAAGCTGAGATGTAATGACACGGAAAAGGAGAGAGCCAGTCACTGGGCAAAAGGGAGTGGAAGGAATGGGCAGAGGGAGGGATGGGCCAACCAATGGAGTCACTCCCCTGTGGGCAGTGTCTTGTTGGCCTGAGGACATGAGAAGCCCAAGGTAAAAAACAAGTCAGGGTGCTTTCCCTCTGCGGTAGTTGGGTGCTAGGGACACTGAGTTGCTTCTTTCTAGGACAGAAGTGCATGGTCTTGAGGGACCATCCCAGGGCCTGTGGGCTGTCCCTGCCTTTGGCCCATGCTCCAGCTCAGTGACCTGCAAGTACATAAACCAGCCTGGAGCAAGGCAACACGCTGGAAGTGGGCACCTTATCCTATCAAGTTCTAGCACCTTTTAAAAGTGTTTAATTCAGCACAAAGCTATCCCTCATAAAGCAGTGAATGGGACACCTATAGGAAGTCAGAAGAGCCCACCCCAATGTAAAGCCTTCCTCCAATCTCAATGCCGCGTTCTTCTTTATATAGTCCAGCTTCTCTGAGTATTGATTCAGCATATTGATTGAATAAGTACGGTGAAACAATATAGCCCTGAAGCACATCTTTCCTGATTTAAAACCATGGAGTCTTCCCTTGTTCTGTTCACACAATTGCCTTGTGATGTACGTGGAGGTTACACGCGAGCACAGCAAAGTGTTTTGGCATGCCCTTAAAAAATGCTATCCAGAGTTTGCTATGCCTTGTGATATTAACGATATTGTTAGATAACTTACGCACTCTGTTGGGTCACCTTTCTTTGGAATGGGTGCAAATATGTGTCTGTTCAGCAGGTATCTGCCTTCCAAATTTCTTGGTATCAATGAATGAATGCTTCCAGTGCCTCGTCAGTGTGTTGAAACAGTTCAATGCCTGGAGTCTTGCTTTTTGCTAATGCTCTCAGTGTAGTTTGGACGTCTTCCTTCATTATCAGCAGTTCTTGATCATATTTTATCTCTTGAAATGGTTGAATGCCAACTAATATTTTTTGGTTTGGTCACTGTATACTCCTTCTGTGTTCTTTTGGTGCTTCCTGTATCTTTCAGTAATTGGCCCATGCAATCTTTCAATATTGCAGCTCAAAGCTTGATTTTTTTTCTTCAGCTCTTTCACTTTCATACAGGCTGAGCATGTTCTTTGGTTTTTGTGGTAGTCACCTAATCTGGTGTTACTTTAAGGATTACGAGTGTAGGGCTGGAGTCTAGGCTGTCACTCTGGAGATAGCCAATGAGACTTCTGTGTGGGCATGGCCTTCTCCTGAGAATTCTGGGAAATCTGGTACTTCTTCCTTGGAGGCAGAAGACAGCTCTCTTTCTCTCTGCCACTCCCTGGGAGACATCGCAGAAGACACATGGAGCTACCCTAGTGCCTTGAGCTGGACAAGCCACATGGATGCAACCAGACCTCAGAAGCCGGAGAAGCCACAGAGAGACCCCTGCCAGTACTGAGATGCTTACAACGCCCCTGGATCCAAAGACTTTCTACCCACTGGCTTGTGATTGTCCTGCATTTGACTTCATTGCATGTGTTTCGTGAGTCTGAAGAGGACTTTATAAATTGGTATCAGACATATGAGCTGATATCAGACTTATGGCCTTGGACTGAACTGAGTTGGGATGTTTTCTCAATGTTCAATTGCTCTTGTATATAAACCTCTCCCTTATATACCTATGTGTCTATGAATTTGTTTCTCCAGTCCACCTGAACCAACACATTTTTCTAACTCCATAATTTACTTTATCCTAATATTTTACTTTCTTCTCGAGCTGCCCTTTGACATTTTCTGCTCCATTCTTCGACGTCATCATTTCTTCCATTCACGTTAATGAGCTTTTGCTTTCTTCATGTATGATGCCATGATGTCATCCGAAAGCTCATCATGTTTTCTGCCATTAATGTTCAATGCATCACATCTGGTTTTGAGATGGTCTCAAAATTCAGGTGGGATCTACTAAGGATGGTTATAGTTGGACTCTCATGGACTTGTTCTAATTTTCTTCAGCTTCCACTTGAACTTACAGATGAACAACTGAAGGCCTGGTCTTCTGGCCTGGTTTTAGCTGCTGGTCGTTGAGCTCCTCCATTGTCTCTTCCCTTAAGGAGTTGGTTTGCTTTCTGTGTGCATTCCTTCAGGAGAAGTCCATGTGTATAGTTACCTTTGTGCTTCTATCACGTGATCTCCACCTTCCTTTTCTGTGACAAGGCTATTGTATTAGTCTAGGTACTATGGAGAAACAAATCCACAGCGACTCATGTATAAGAGAGAGTTTTATGTAAAGAAAATGTGCATCATGAAAACAGCCCAACCCAATGCTGCCCAAGCCCACAAGTCCAACATTAACCCATTAACCCAACACCAGTCCACAAAGTCCTCCACCTCACAAAACAGAGGCAATGATGCCGACTGCAGGAGGAAAGCTGAGTCAGTGAACGAACAAGCATCTCAGCACTAGCAGGGGTCTCCACACGGCAGCTCCAGCACCCAGGGCTGCATCGGGATAGGTCCATGTGACTTCTCCTTGGGGATGTCTTGTAGGAAGTCAATCTTGCAAGCTGAAGCAGGGAACTGCTAAGGCAGCTGCACCCGGTGCAACCATCACAAAACAAGAGACCCGAGAACTAGAAAGGCGAGGCTCACCACCCATTTATCCCTGTGCCTTTCAATTAGCCCCACATGTGATTATCGGCCGGGCTGGCACAATTAACTAACTCAGCTGTGTTTTCCAACTACTGTTCCTTCCTCTTTGTTTCCAGCTTGTGCATTCCATTCACCAACACTTATCCATGCACCTGGATTGCGGGTTTGATCAAGTTCAGACGGAAGATGTTGGTAGAATTCTTCCATTTTTTTCATGACCTGCTCTAGTGGGTGGTGGGTAGATTTGAGCAAAGTGGTAGTAACAGAATTTCCCTGTGTGCACATAGATATAACCCTAACACAGATGGCGTCGTGCTTAAAGATAAGTCTTGACAATGAATGTGGCACCATTCCTCTTCAATCTGCCATTCCTGTCTTAGTAAATCGTGTGGATTGTCTGATTCAAAGCGGGCAACACCAGCCCAGGTCCGCTAATGCCATCCAAGAGGCTTTCCTAGCATTAGACTAGGACTCCCACTACAAGATGCAGCACTGTCTGGCTGTGAAAATACCTTCTAGTTCCCAACTACCAATTTACCAGAGGAAGCTTCAGAATGGGAACTGGTGGAAGTCTCTCACACCCTCTTCCCACTATCTCAGAGACAAAATACCGCCCCAAATAATCTTGTTTGGGATCAAAGCAAGTACAACGGTCCCGAATTTACAAGAACATTGTTAAGCTTTTCCTCAACCGGCAGATTAAGCGGCCTGTCCAAACACCGCGGATTCGATCATGAAGGCCACTGGGACGTGTCAGCTCCTGACTCCCAGCCCAGCCCGCCAAGCTCCTCACGTTGCCCTGGGTGATAATGAGAAGCACATGGCCACACCAGGGGATAATGATGGGTGCATTCCAGGACTGTGAAGTCCTGCCTCCTACTTTCAGTAAATGATGGTGTGACCCGGGCAAGCAAGGTCACTGAGCTGAGGGACTGCTGCTCAGCGGTGAAGTCAGCCATGGTGTCTGAACAGTTCAGTGATAGCAGTCCCCTGCAGCGACCTGAGTGGGTTAACGGATGGAGTAGACCCGAGGCTCCCGGGACAACTGATTGGGATGCTCTCCAAGGGCCAACAAATTATAAGTACTACGTTCACATTGGATCGGACTGGGCTTGAAAAGGAAATTCAGCTCTGCAGATGCGTTCAAACACACGCATGTGGCTTGTGTCAGGAATACTTTGGAAGAGATCTCAGCACAATTAACATACAAAATTGGCTCATTTGTTAGAGGAAATTAAAGCATGTGTTAGAAGGCACCTTGAAAACATTACAGTAATAACTCTAGAAGTTTTTAGGGGAAAAAGAAGTTTCTCAGGGGCCAGCAATGTCTTTTTAAATCCATTTTAATTTATATACTTTTTTATTGATATCAATTCCATGGTTGGTTTTAACTGGCCTTCCGATGAGGTTCTAGCTTTGTACAGAGAGCCCATCAGGTCAGGTTGTTAAGAACGAACTACAAATTGGAAGGTTTGGCCTATGAGTCAAACTATAACAATAAGGCACACATGTTTTGTTTTGTGTTTCTGTCTCAGTCTGCCAGGTAATTATGTCCACTTCCCTTAGCTGTGGAACCCTGGTCAAGCTCAGTGTCACGCTGAGAATAGAATCCCGGAGTGCAGGAGGAAGACACCTAATCCTAAGATAACCTGTCATTATCTCCACGTGCTAGAGGACTCCCAGCGGTCCAGAAGCAAACGCTGGCATCATTTTGCGGAGACACGGCTTCCGCATAAATGCAAACAGATTTTACTTCACGCTCCTTTTGGAGGTGTGTCTATTTTTGATGTGTGGACAGGAGACTAGACCTCCTCTCTTCTAGAACAAAGGACAAAGAAAGCATTTGGCTGTGTCCTGACAGGCGTCTTAGACATTCCAGGTTCTCAGACATGCTGAAAAAGTCATCCAATTTCTTCAATTGGGCTGAGCCAAAGCTTTCGCTCTTTGGGCATCCATACCTTCTGGATTCTGATGGCAAGTGTGTGCTCCATCACCAAACACCAGTTGCTGTCAGGGTTAATTCTAACTCTTGGTGACCCCCTGGGTGTCAGAGCAGAACGGTGCTTCAGGAAATTGTTCAGTGGCTAATTTAAAAAAATACGTCACCAGGCCTATCTTCTGAGGTGCCTTGGCAGGGGTGGGGTGGGGTGAGGTTCGAACCACTAGCCATTCAGCAGCTGAGCCTGTGAACCAGTCACACTCCTCATGGACTCGCATAGAGAACAAGATGCCTCTTGCAATGCACACTTACCCTAGATAAAATATGATTGGGTTATTGTTGTTGTTGTTACTTTGTGGAAGTTTTAGATACATCTTGGTTATTAGATTTTTACTGGACAGATGGTTTTCAAAGATAACTTCCCCGTCAGTAGTTTATCTTTTCACTTTTCCTAGTGAAGCCTTTTGATGAACAAACAGTTGTTCATTTTTATGAGCGCTCATTGTTTTCTTTGGCTGTTTATGTCTTTGTGATTGTATTTGATAATGCATTAGATAAAGCTGGATGCAGCAATGTTGCCCGTGTATTTTCTGGTTTGGTTTGCACATTTAGGTCCTTAATCTAACTTTGAGTTTGGGGTGTGTGTGTGTGTGTGTGTGTGTGTGTGTGTGTGTGTGTGTTGGGTGGTATAGATTCTGCTTCATTTGTCCTCCTGCAAAAATCGAATTTTCTTCTTTCCTCGTTGAATAGACTTAGCACCCTTCTCAGAAACCATTCAGCCATAATGTGTGAGTTTATTTCTGGACTCTGAATTTAATTCTTTTGATGTATGTTTCTGGTGCTATACTAGAACCTGGATGCTTTGATTGTGGTCGCTGTAAAATATGCTTGAACATCAGAAAGTGTGAATCCTCTTACTCTGTTCTTCTCTTTCAACATGTAAGTGGAGGATTGGTTTTTCCATGTCTGTAAACAAGACTGCTAATTGCTTCATCTTCTATTTTCACAAGCGTCCCCATTTGAAGGTGAAATGATACGGTCATCTTGATTATTTACTATCTCACTGCCATCGAGTCAATTCCAACTCATGGCGACCCTGTTGGACATGGCAGACCTGGTGAGTTTTCGAGATCGTAACTCTGGGACTAGAAAGCTTCATCTTTCTCCCACAGTGGCAACTGAAACTGATAATCTTGTGGATCACAACCCAACACATAACCACGATGCCCCCAGAGCTCGGACTCGAATTGGTCACATAAGAAGTATTAATTACATGTTAAATTTTATTATTAAATATTAGCAAATGTAGAATCCTAAGTACAGAGCCTATTGCTTAGCAAGTACTTAATAACTGTCCAGTATTGTTGTTATGAATCTTCATAGAGTCAAAAGGACCCACCCAGTAGGCATGCACAATCAGTGGCAGCGTAAATACATGACTGGGTCTAGAAATAGATTCAGCAGAATAAGAGCTGAGAAAAAGGACATCCTGTTTGATCAGGAAGAAAGGCACTGATGACATTTGGAAGGGCTGGTTGGGGACATCAGAGGGACAGAAACGAAAATGTAGTGTGCCTGGGGGCTTCTTGGAACGTGAGCAAGTAAACGCATTCTGAGTTGGACTTTTGAAAAGGAAGCCGAGCACACACAGCCAGCTGCCCCCTCACCTCCTTCCTTGACTCACATCTAAAACTGTCTCACCCTATCTCCCCCAATGAGAGTCGTCAGGAGGTGTCTGGGGACAACTTGTACCGGGCCCGGAGACTTAGGATGGGTGATGCATACAAAAGTGTAAGGAAGTCTAGTGGCAACAGAGCACCTGGACTGTTTGAAGGACGTGAGCCAGGGCCTATCCACGATGTTGTGAAGGGCTAAATCCATGCGGAGGAAGAATCTGGAAGAATCTCACGAGCCATTCCGAATCTGGAAGTGAGCATGAAAGTCACAAGGGGGGCACAAGAGTCTCCTTGGAGCCCTGTTGCTCTTGTACATAAATGGACAGACTCAGTCACCCAGGAGTCACAGGGGGACTCGAAGTCAGAAAAGAGAAAGCCTGCCTCCATGACAGGAATCCTGTCCAAAGTTGACGTGCCTTCCGGTAGATGGGCTTCCAAGGAGTTGGCAAAGTCCTGTCTTTGATTAGGTGAAACTTCTCTGATGCAATCGAGATCGGAAACGAGGCCAGACATGGTACAGTGCGAACCAGCCAACCCTTAGACAAAGCTAGAATTGAGGCAAAGCAAGCAAGCAAAGAAACACTGGAAGATGAAATTGCTTTGTAGAAAACAGCCCTAATCCAGTCTTCTCCCTCCATCACCAATGGAGCTGTAATGAGATAAGTGTCTGTTAAGACCCCTTTCTTTTTCCCCAGTTGAGCAGTTGACAAGCATAAAAACTCAAAACCAGATACCAAGGGCTCAAGTAGAAAGAAAATGCATTGAAAATGATGATGGCAACATATGTTCGAGTGCGCTTGACACAGTGGATCAATGTATCCACTGTGATAAGAGATGTAAGAGCCCCCAATAAAAGTATTTGATACTAATAATAAAACCCCTCAAGACCACACTTACTGCCTCAAGTCCATGCTGACTCATAGTGACCCTATAGGAACAGGGTACAGCTGCCCCAGTGAGTTTCCCAGACTTTAGCTGTTTATGGAAGTAGAAAACCTTGGCTTTCTCCTGTGGATTTGTATGGCTGACCTTGCAGATTGCACTGTTTCTGGTGAAAAATATTAATTACAAGTTTGTGTTAGGCAATGACCACTACCTGGAATGTTGCAAGAATGATATTCAATTCATTTAAAGATCAGTTTGGGAAACTTTCCCTAAAATTCAAGCAGAACGAATCAAGTTCTAAGATGGTAGATCAACAATACAAAGGAACTAGGCATTCAATATAGCTATGTAAGAAATTCTTTGGATCTAAGCAAATTCCTTGAGAGAATGAGTCACCGTGCCTAGGGATCAGGACCATAGTCTTGGGGGGGCTGCAAGGCTTATTGGCATGGCATCGTTCACAAAGACAGTGGTTCGCATCCTGCCTTTGTGAGTAGTGACGGGGTCTTAAAGGCTTGTGAGTAGCCATCTAAGATGCAGTCATTCATCTTGTCCCATCAAGGGGAAAGAACAGTGAT
>NW_022106471.1:2620519-2624096 GCF_000313985.2 Echinops telfairi | reverse complement strand
AAAAGTCAAAATCATAAAAGAGACTAGTCTTACTGGTCAGAAGAGACAGATGGGACCCCCACCCCCAGTTCCACTTCTGAGACCCTATAGCCTCTAGTCACCCTTCAGCTATGGACCTAAACCTACCCCTGCGGTAAAGTCACCAGTCGTTTAGGAACCAAAGAGCCACAAGGACAAGGGTCAGAGGTTAGGAAGGGTGGAGGACTGGAAAAGGGAGACACCGTGAAGACGCGAGGGTGCGCTGAAGGGATGACAATGGACGGGTTGAAACAACATGCCTGAGTTGTTGAATGTAAAACTGATGATGTGCTCTGTCAACCTCCATCGCATTCACAACACAAGATTTTAAAAAAGAATTCCAGGGAAGAAGCAGATATTTGCAAGAGGTACTTATTTGAGAGCTGCCGGGAGAAAATTCTTTTGTCTTGGTCCAGTTGATTTCATGGAAAATTCATTAAACCTTAAAAAAAAAAAATTAGAAAAAGACCGAGCTTTTCCCAATTCACTTTTTTCTTTGGTAAGATAACATTTTTTAGCAAAGATAACATGTTCAGTTGCAAAACTCCCAACCAATCTTGGAATTAAAAACTCTAACTTCTGAATTAGATATCATTAAAACAAAACCAAAAGTAGAGTAGAGGAATAGTACACCAAGACCAGGTAGGCTTTAATCTAGCAAGACACGTGCTTCAATATTTAGGAGACGTTTTAAGATAACTCCCACTTGTTTTGATCGCAGAATATACATGTATTGTCATCTTAGCAGAATCTGAAAAGACGCCTCTCTGAGTGCTTAAAGGTTCAAAGACCACAGAGGCTCTGACTCATAATGAATAGGGTTGATTTAATAAGTGTATTTTAAACACTGTACCCCACAGAGAATAAGATTGCCTTTCACATGTCCATGAACTATGTATTAGGTCACAAAGCTGCTTCAATAGATATCCCAAGGCACAGTTTTTCAGCCCACAATCTCAGCAATACATAACAGAAATGAGTAACAAGAGCATGGCAACACTTCAGCTCCCAGAGGGAAATAGAGACTTTTCTATTGTCTTGTCCTGGGGAAGCAAAACAGGGAAGCTGGAAAGACAATGCCCGTCTTGCAGAGGTTGGCAAACGTGCCTGTTGTGTCAAAATTTGGTGGCAACACGGCCTTGCTCATTTGTTCAGCTATCACCAAGCACCACGGCAGAGTTGAGCGGTTTCTACAGAAAGTACCATATATATTCGTGTGTAAGCTGAGTTTTTTCAGCACATTTGTTATGTAGCTTTTGTGGTACAATTAGGTGCCTTGGCTGATACTCGGGCCGGCTTATACTCGAGTATCTACGGCATAAAGCCCGAAGACCCTGAAAGATTTATTCTCTGGTCCTTTACAGAAAATGTTTGCTGCTCTTTAAGAAAACATTTGCACTTCAATAAAAAGTGGACAAAGACTGTTGGTACAAGGTCTGGCTTCGTGGGTGCCTGAGCAAGGCTTGCACGTAGAAGGGCCCCACACGTAGTTGATTACCCAGTTACACTGTCGCTAAATTCTTAATAATTTTTTAACCTGAGGCCCGGCATTATTATTTTGCACTGAGCCCTGACAGTTAGTGTAACTTGCCCTGACTGAGTCTCAGTGCTTTTATATGAAAGAAAATCAAATGAACATTAAGTATTGGGGGGCGGGGATTCTGTGGCTTATAATTATGGTGAGGCTTCAGTTCGGTTGCTGTGGACACAGGGGAAGCCTGTTGGCAAAATGAAAATGCCAAAACCAGACTCACTGCCACGGAGTCGGTGCTGACTGACAATGACCCGAGGGGACAGGGTAGACTGTCCCTGTTGATTTCCAAGGCTATAACTCTTTACCAAAGTAGAAAGCCTCTTCTTTCTCTTGAGGGGCTGCTGGTGGCTTTGAACTGCTAACCTATCATTGGCAGCCCCGTGCGTAACCACTGCGACACCAGGCCTCCATTTTACAAAGGAAGAAGCTGCCCTGTAAGAAAGGGAAACATTGTGGTCAAAGTCCCACTAGTAAGTGGGAGAGTGTGAGTCTGAACCAAGCCAGCTGCCAAGGTCATGCTCAGAACCACAGTGCCCACTACAGGCTTCAAGGGTCTTTTGGGCCGATATATCTTGGAGACAGAGTCTTAGATTTTTTTTTTTTGAATAAACTTTAAGCCAGGTAAATCCACTTTTAGGAATTAAAGGAATACAACAACCACAAATTAGAAAATATGAGTCGGTATACTCAGATATATGTCTATAGTCTATGAACTGTGTTTGTGTATATCTATCTCTATCTATCTATCTATCTATCTATCTATCTATCTATCTATCTATCTATCTATCTATCTATCTAATCTATAGAGAGAGACTAATTCCAATTTGTGAAGATGCTTTATTCATCTCTTAAGAGACCCTGCCTACTTCACCAGGGGTGTTGGGGTGAGGGGAGGGGAGGATGGAACTTGCTTCCAAGTTGAAAATCTTAGCCCAATGTAAGAATTTAAACACCCACTACATATGCCTCTTGGATTTTGCCTGCCCCACCGGCCCCCCAACCAGTGCTTCTCTTGTTTATGAGTCTCTGTGTTTGAGGAAGGTTGACTCTGTCCTTGGGGCATGCGAGTGCAGGGGACCTCAGACCCACACAGTGCCCTCTGACTTCCCTGGCAGCCACAGAAAAGTCACTGATTGGGTCATGGTCACTTAGCTGGCATTCCCAATTCTCCTTGGTGACTTTGGCAGTGGACCGGGCTCTCTAACTGATGGAGGTCCCTCTAGAGCCCCGCTGTCATCAGCTCAGGCCTGTCTAAGCCAACCACCTGGTATCCAACTGGTTGGCATGATGAACCTCCAGGCTGGCCCACTGGCTCTCAACTGTGCCACTTTCTGAACCACAGCCACCCCTTCCCTGGGCTGGGAGCTTCTGGCCCCATCCCTGCCCAAAGGAACCAAGAATGGTTCAAGAGAGCTAACAGTTGACTGTTCTATAGCCCTTCCATGCTGCCCAGCCTGGAATAGCTTGATATGGACCACTGTGTAGGGTGGTAGCTTCCCTGAGACCCAAACATGAATCTCCCATGTTTGGCATCTCTGGGTGAGCTATTTATCTCCCACTGCTGCACCGCTCCCTCGTTTCATAACCCCCAGGAATCAGAGGGGAGGTCTGTGCCTTCTCTAGCCCTCTGTCATATCTCTGAGCCCCCGGGTATAAATGCCTTCACCAACTGGTCCAGAAGAAAGCCTCCCATTTCTCCATCACTGTCTGAATCCTCCCAACTTGGTTCTAAACCAGCTTAAAGCAGTTCTAGAATCTCTCTTTTGATAAGTCTTTGTTTTCAAACCTGTTATCTTGCTGCAAAATCAAAACTTGAATTTCAAATATTAATTTTTCCCCTCATTGCTTCACTGCTGGAAGAATTTAACTCCCGCCTTCCACAGCAGGTGGATGCCTTGGGCCCACCAGGATGGGTTAAGTGCAAATGCCAAAGAGAAAAGCAAAAGTAGAATTTCAGGTAGCAACAGAAGAGCCAGGGGAACAAAGCAACGAAGTCCCCAGGGAATACCAAAAATTGACTTTGGG
>NW_022106471.1:2606141-2618811 GCF_000313985.2 Echinops telfairi | reverse complement strand
TGAGAATGATGAGGGCAATGAATATACAAATGTGCTTTAAACAATTGATGTATGTATGGATTGTGATAAGAGTTGTATGAGTCCCTAAAAAAATGAGTTTTAAAAATTTCAGGTAGCATTGTTGCATATATAAATATGTATTTACATATGTATTTACATAAATATGTAATGCATGTGTATGTATGTAATGTGTGTACATATATTTATATATATTTATAAGGATGTTCATCATAACGTCCTCATAACCAAAATAATGAAAGCACCCCAGTATCCGGGAAGGAATTACGCCCATAACAAAGTGTCTCTAAAGAGTCCTAGAGGAGCCCTAGTGGCGTACTGGTTACACATTGAACTGCTAGCCTCAAGGTCAACAGTTCGAAACCACCAGCCACTCCATGGGAGAAAGATGAGGCTTTCTACTCCCCTAAAGATTAACAGCCTGGGAAACCCAGTGGGGCAGTTACATTCTGTCCTATAGAGTCACTATGAGTTGGAATCTACTCGCTGGCAGCAAGGTTTTTTTTTTTTTGTTTGCCATTTTGAAAGTATCTCTGAAGTGCAGAAAATTCTAACAATGCAAGTGATGCTGTAGAAAATTGCTTAATAACACAAAAACATTTTCATCCTCATCATAGTAGATGAGAAGAACAGGGACCATAGTTGATACAAAAGCAAAGTACATTATGTTGGAAGAGGGTGGAGGATCTATATTGAGTCTGGTCTAGAGTGGTCTAGAGTGTGGTCAATGATCTCTGAGCTCGGGCGATTAAAAAAAAAATTTTGTTTAACTTGTGCTGCATTTGCAACGATGAGCCCTGCTTTTGTAAGACCACCTTTTCAAATCCTCTCCTGTGGTGCTCGCATTCCAAGTCACTGCCTTCCAAGTAATTCAGCTCACAGTTGCATTTACTTGACTGATATTGGCCCATCCCCCTTTATTTCTGTCTTGGGGGTGCAAAGTGACTGTGGCAGCCTCAACTCTGCGGAGGCAGAGAGTGGGAGAAACCGCACCACAGCCAGGGACTTCAGCGATGGGAACTTCCACGCGGGGAACTGATCGAGGGCGTCCCTGAGTGGTGTAAATCGTGAAGGTGCCTGGTTGCTAACTGAAAGGTTGGGAGTTTGAGGGCATCCGGAGCAGGTCTGGAAGAGAGCTCTGCGGATCAGTGCTGGGAAATCCTGTGGACTCCATGGCTCTACTCGGACCAGGGTTGACCCAGTGGTCACTGTTGTTTTGCTTCTTAAACTAGTCTGTCATTTCTTGTCCAACCAGCAATGCTTTTGTGCTGAATTTGTCACAAAAGGACCAAGAGTGGACATCAGAAAAGCCTTTCGGGCTCTGCCGGTTCTCTCTCTATGTTGTGCATTGTGATAGCGATGAAGGGGGTGCTGATGGAAAGGGTGACCCTTTGCTACAAAATCATTTGGGGCAGAGGGGAGGGAGCATTAGAGCTGATTGTGATGATGTGCATACAACTCTTTTTAAAAAGTGATTTAACTATGAATGTGTATGATGTGAAGAAAACTACTAAAAAAAGAAGAAGAAATCAAACTTGACCAATAGTTACTGTGGATGAAGGAGGAAGAGCTTTTGCTTAGGGGGTATTGAGTTTCTGTTAATGGTGGTGGAAACATTTGGAAAAGGATATCAATAGTGGTCATACAATATGAAGAGTGTAATCATTGGCATTGAGTTATACATGTAGAAGTTATTGAATCGGGGAATGTTTTGTTGTGTATATTTTTTGCCACAATCAAAAAATCTCTCCATGAAAAATAATAAAAACTGTTTCCCAAGTCACAATAAAAAGTAAAAATAAAAAAACCCCCAAAATCATTTGGTCATGACCCACAAGGAAAATGATACGTATTATTTTACATCTTGAAGCAGTACACATGAAAACAACAACTGTTGTCATCGAGTCGATTCTAATTCATGGTGACCCTATAGGACAAGCTTGAACTGCTGCATACAATTTCCAACGGTATAATCTGAGATGCTCTTGAGTAAGGGTTGCACTGCTAATCGAAAGTTGGCCGTTCAAATCCACCAGCACCCTGCGGGAGAAAGATGGGACTATCTACTCTTGTACAGACTTGCAGCCTTGGAAACCGGGTGGCCATGAGTCAGAGCTGACTCAACGGCAACGACAGCGACATGAGTCAGAGTGGTCTTGTGCGCAGTGGGATGTGGAGGAATCTTTACGGAAGCTTTATCGGGGAATCTTTATGGTGACCAGGACTTTTCCCAAGGAGCACTTGTGGTTTCGGACTGTTAGCTAGCAAGCACGTAATCACTTAAATACTTCCACAAAATGGATCCAAAGGTTCATGTAACGTTACTTACTGTCACTGTATGCAATACGTCCTGATTTTTAGATTCTTTATTTAATGTTGGCGATCTCTCACCCAACTGATTTCCTAAGTCATTGGTTTTGACTGCATGCTACAGCTTAAAAATCATTTCATAGCCATCACTGATGGAGGAATCTGTCAGTATCAGTGGGTTTGGGGCAGGGCATCCAAGTTGAGGGTGTCTACCGCACACTGAGTAGGGCGGGTTAAGCTTGGTCTGGACTGGTGGCAGAGGTGGGTGAAGAAATTGATGTGGAAGCAAGAGTCAAGATTAACCTTTGAGAGCAGGAGGAGGGATGCCTGACGATGACCTCAGTAGGAGGACAAGTACTGAATATATGGTCCAGGTTTCGGCCTCCAGTTGGTAAGGGTGCAGGAGGCCAGGAAGGGTCCCCAGCTGGTGACAATGGTGAATGGGGTGAACCTGGTGATCTGCTTCTGAAAAACTGTCCTTTGAAAATCCTATGGCATGCACAGTTCTACGGCAACACACATTGTGGCCATCATGAGTCAGAAGTCACTCGGCAGCCATGGGTGAGGAGCGAAGGCAAAAGAAAGCGGGCCCGGTGACTGCAAAACTCATTGCAGGCACCACTTGTTTCTGCCATAAAGTTGAGCATGTCCATCTCCTCCCAGGGTTGGTTGGGGACCTGGGTAGGTCACTGAGGACATTGTGACTTCAGCCGGGGTGGGGTGAAAGAAATGCAGGGGCTGACAGTTTAATACTTTCCATCCTTAGAGCTACCATGCTCTTCCAGAACTTACAGACTTCAGGGTGATGGATGGCTCCAAGCGAGAGCTCTCTTGTCCCCTTTCATTATCCTCTAACCCCTGCGCAAGAGAAAGGGGACCGTTGAAACTCAAGTTGGCCAACGGGATTCTTTCTGATTCTGGTTACATGTGTGGCTAATGGAAAGGGCTTGTGTTTTCTAAGGAGTCTAACCACAGGGAGCCTTGGAAACTCACATAAACATGAAAGAATGTATTTCAGAAATCAGACTAGGATTTGGGGTTCTTATTTTGCTCCTACTCTTTGCATATTAGACCCTTGGGGCTGATTGAGAAGGAGCCCCAGTGGCGTCATGGGTCTTTGGTGGGCTGCTATCCACAAGGCCAGCAGTTCAAAACCACCAGCCATTCCTCAGGAAAAAGATGAGTCTTCCTACTCTAGTTAGTGTGACCGTCTGAGAAACCCACACGGTGGCCATGATTCAGACTTGGCCCAATGGCGGGGAGTCTGTTTTGATTTTTGTTTCTTTGGTTTTGGTTTTGAGAAGTAATTGAACAGTAATATGAGGGCCAATGCCAGGTTGCTTGCAAAATCCTTCACTGGAAACCAACAGTGGGCGCAATGAAAGACAAAATTCTAGACTTCTTACCATGTTCCAAATCCCGGAAGGAGCACATGATTATAAATAAAAAGTAACCGAGCACAAGGATCCACCTATAACTCTGTCCCTGGGGGACGGACAACAGAAAAGTGGGTGAAGGGATATATCGGTCAGTGTCAGTCATGAACAAATAATAATAGTTCATACATTTTCAAGGGTGAGGGAGGGAGGGAGAAAAACGAGGAGCTGATACCAAGGACTCAAGTAGAAAGCAAATGTTGTGAGAATGGTGATGGGACCAAGTGTACAAATGTGCTTGACACAATGGATGGATGGATGGATTGTGATGAGAGTTGTACAAGCCCCCAATAAAATGTTGTTTTTTTTAAAGTAAGTAAGTAATAAGAAACAATGGCGCTTCTTCAGCAATGACCGCCTGCTAACTAGTAGCAAGGAGCAACAGCTTTGTCCCACCATGGTCTTGTGGACCTTTTTCCAAAGATAAACCACCGGAGATGGTGTGAGGACACTACTTGGTGGGGGACCGAGGTGCATTGGGGGACAGCGGCAGTTCTGTGCCTTCCATGAAGGAGCCCCAGATTCCATTTACCCACCAGGTACATTGGCAATGTCTGACCCTCAGTGGAGGCGTGTGTGTAAATATATTTTGCTGGGTAGATTTCAGGGGAGCTTCCAGACTAGGATGAAGCAGGAGGAAAGGCCTGGTGATCTGCTGCCCATAATTAGCCAGGAAGCACATGGGCCACCGTCGTCCCGTTTCCAGTATGTGTATGCTGTCTCCAGGAACTGGGGGCGGACTTTGCAGCGAACAATAGCAACGGCCACACCAGGCTTGTGGGTGGTCTTCAAGCAGGGAACTTTACAGGACTGCCTTCACGCAGAATTCCCAGGAGGCAACTGGAATGCCGCCTTTTGCTCTGCTACAGTGTCACTTGGAACCAGGCCCCAACTACCACCCCCTGACCACCACCACCACCAGTCCTGATGCCAGGCTGGCCGCGGAAGTCTTCAGGACCTAGAACGGCATTGGAGATAAAAATTTAATTGACCCAAATATCAGGACCCTTGCACATCCACCAAGGAGTCGTCGTGCCACTGTCGGGTCAGCATTAGACAGCTAACCACAAGGTCAGTGGATCAAACCCCTCTTCTCCCCGCCACCAACTGCACCACAGGAGAAAGATGAGGCTGTCTGCTCTGGAAAGGATTTAGGAAGCCTTGGAAACCCCGGATGGGGCTACTAGAAGTCACAATGGATTCCACAGCAGTGGCGTTTGGGGCTCCCCTCCACTGATTTCTAGAATAGGGGGCACCACGACTCTCTGTGAGTATCGGCCGCCCAGCAGTTGTAGGGAGAAGCCTTCTGGAGGTGGGGCGGGCATCCACCACAGAGCACAGTGCTTTTTACCTCTGGGCTTGGAAGGAGTTTTCACTTCTTTCGTGGAGCTTTGTTAACAACAAGCTGCTGAGCCTCGTGGCCCGAAGGTAACATGGGCCTCCACAGGTGGGATGTCAGGGCCGGACGGGCAGGGTTTCCTTCTGTTGTACATCAGGTCACTGTGATGGACACGGACTCGACAGCACTTACCTTTTAGACAGGAGTCCCTGAGGGGTGCAAACACCTAAGTGCTCGATTACGACCCCAAAGGTTGGGGGTCTGAACCCACCCAAAGGTGCCTTAGAAGAAGACCCGCTGGTCTGCTTCCAAAAGGTCACGGCTTCCCAAAACCCTAGGGAGCAGTCTACTCCGGACACATTTTAGATGGGAGAGGGGCTGTCCATGCAGTCCTTTCTGCAGCCAACGTCCTGCCTCTCTTGGCTTGAGTCCAGGAGCCTAGTTATTGGACAGGAAGTCCAGGGTCTGAACATGAACGCTGCACCTGGGCCATTATTCTGGGAATAGCAACATCCAAACCTGGGACTAGCTCAGAGGGCCAAGTGCAGATAGGACGTGCGTGTTTTCCCACAGCTCGGATCTCAGCTGTTCATCGTCAGTGAGGTAGGAGCCTGGCTGGAGTCCCGCTGAAGATTTGTGTAAATAAGGTATTTGGGGTCTGGGCAGAGGAAGATGAGCTATGGCTGGCAGGTGGTGAAACATGGGAGAAGACTTGGCACCATTGTTAGCAGGCCTGCTCACAGGGGAATCTAGATTAGATGTCCATGCTAAAAGCAGACGCGACTGCCACCAGCTTTATTATGATTATGTACTTTCCAGAGGGTGACCTGATCTTGTATTAGCATTGAGAAGTAGGGTCTTGTGTGGGTGGGTTAAGAAGAGGCAGTGATCAGGACTAGAAGTTTCCAAAGATGCAATTCCAGACAACCCTGGAATCCCTTGCCTTATTAGTAACTGAGCATCTTTGGCGTCTGAGGATGACCCAGAGAAGACCCAATCCATGTAGTTCCCAGACTATTAAGTGGGGATGTTAAGCTTATCCGGGAGTTCTGGTGGTGAAGTGGTTAAGTGCTCGGCCGATCGATCACTGAAAGGTCGCTCAGTGGTTCTGAACCCATTAGTCACTCTGGAAAGATGTGACAAGTCGGCTTCTGAGTCAAGATCACCTGGGAGCATGGTGGGGTGGTTCCGACCACTCCTACAGGTTGCGGTGAGTTGGAATCCACTTGATAGTAAGAGGTGTGGATGCGCAGCTGATGCTTGGGGAAGCAGGCTGTGTGCATCTCCAGGGTGATTCAGCAGAGATGGGTCAGGGGAAGCAGGCTTGGGAATGCCTCCCGGCCTCCAGTGTGACCTCGGATGTTCCATCTATTTTCTGCTTCAAAACAAAACACAACTTGCCATACATGAAACCTAGCACCTATTCATGAACAAGGAAGTTTCCAGATGGAGCTAGACTTTTCTGAACACCCAAGGGCACTTTTTTGTATCTCTCCCCTATACCGAGCATCAACATACCCGAAAAATACAACACTTGTATACATTTTGGTTTTGGGGGGGTGTTTTTTGCTGTTGTTGTTGTTGATCAAAATGGCATATTTTAAGACAAATCGAGACTGTGACTTTTCAGAAGCGGGTTGCCAGGCCTTCTCCGAAGGGGTTACTGAGTGGGTTGGAACTGCCAACCTTTCAGGGAGTCGCCAAGCACTTAACCCGTGGTCCCTTCCAGAGATTCCGTTAGGGACATCCAGGTTGGGTTGTTGCTGGGTGCCCTCGACTTGGTTCCGCTCCTAGCGACCATGTGTGCAACGGAATGAACCCACCATCGTTCTCAGCTGGGAGCCCATTGTTGGCGCCACCCATTGTGCCGTCCATCGTGCACGGGGTCTTGTTCTTGGTCACGGGCTCTCTGCTTTACCAAGCATGATGTCCTTCTCCAAGGACTGGCCTCTCCTGATGGTATGTCCAACCCACTCACCCAGTGCTCTTGAGGCAATTCCAACTTGACCGGGCCCTAGAGGACCGAGTAGAACGGCTCCTGTGGGTTTCTGAGATTGTAACTCTTTACGGGAGTAGGAAGCCTTGTCTTTGTCCCATGTTCAACCCAGTTTGTTTTAATTTCCTTTAAATGAATTGGTATCCTTGTGTTTTCTTAATCAGGGAATGATATAAATAGCAGCCAAACACACACACACACACAAACTTTTTCCATAACATTTGAAATTAATTTATGAATCTCTTTGTGTTGCAAGATGGGGAGAAAGAGAGGTGATGTGAGGGCAGTTCTTTAAGAAAACAACTTAAGAATTTTGGCAAAAAAGTCTCATCATCCTTTCAAATAATCTCTCATGGTGGAGAAGTTTCAGGCAATGAGTCCAGCTAATGGATCATTCAAATGCAAAATGGGTAGGAAATAATGATAGCAACATATGTACAGATATGCTTGATACCACTGATGTATGGATTGTCATAAGAGCTGTAAAAGCCCCCCAATAAAATCATCTTTTCATTAAAAAAATGTAAAATAATAGACTAAGAAGAAATAATACAAGATAAAGCTAACTGAAAAGCTGAGTCAAACATCAACTTTTGAGCTGTGTCTGGAGTTTGGGGTGCAGCCTGGTGGAAAGAGGGTGGAAGGGTGATCTACAGACGGATCCCCGGAAGAGCAGAGGCAACCCCACCGACCAGAACCCAGTCTCCAGGTCTGCCTGGAGTCACGGCGTCATCTTGGTGGTTACTGGAAACTGTGTGCTGACCATTATGAAAATGATCCAGAATTAGAAAAGATCCCCGGAGAGAGAAACGATTCCCGGATGGACATGATCATCGTATGCCAAGATCAACTACCAAATTAGGAAGAAAAGATGGAAGTGTGTTATGAGGAGCATTTACACTTGATCATGAAATCTGCTGTCTCTCAGATGGGAGTGGCTATATGATGGAAGAGATAAAGAAGACAAAAAGAGAAAGGAGACGTGACTGCGCATCCTGCAGGAATGTTTCTCCATTTCCCACTGGATGAAAAGAATGAAGTAACACCACTGCGCTTTGTTGGAGAATCAGGATGGACAGCCTACAACCGGCCTGCTGACCATTTGGACACTCAAGGACAGTACATGACGTTTTTGACACAGGTAGCCTATGGGTGCTCGCTCTCTGCAAGTGAGCACAGTGCTTGTAAAGATCTGATCATTGAGCAGAAAAGCACCCATTTTCCAACTTTGCCTTCATTTGAGACTGGAGGCTGTTATCTCCCCTTGACAAGATTATTTGATCAGAATATTTTTAAATGAAAAGAACAGCACAGCTGACAGTGATATGACCAGAATGACGAAAACCTAGACAAACCACACATTTTCTCCAGTTAAAATAAGCACCGTGGTTCTGTAGCCCTGTGTGAATATATTCATTCAACCTTACCCTGAATGAAAGCTTAGATCCAGAAAATTCAGAATTGCTGCTTAGCAATTCTTAGGTACAAGTATCCCCTAATTTGTTATATAAAACTCCAAATCAACCCACTGTTTTGTTTATTTATCTTAATCATTTTATTAGGGGCTCATACAACTCTTATCACAATCCATACATACATCAACTGTTTAAAGCACATTTGTACATTCATTGCCCTCATCATTCTCAAAACATTTGCTCTCCACTGAAGCCCCTGGCATCAGCTCTCCATTTTCCCCCTCCTTCTCTGCTCCCCGCCTCACTCATGAACCTTGATAATTTCTAAATTATTATTTTGTCATATCTTGCCCTGTTCGACGTCTCCCTTCACCCCACTTTTCTGTTGTCCATCCCCCAGGGAGGAGGTCACATGTAGATCCTTGTAATCAGTTCCTCCTTTCCAACCCATTCCCCCTCTACCCTCCCAGTATCGCCACTTACACCACTGGTCCTGTAGGGGCCATCCTCCCTGGATTCCCTGTGTTTCCAGTTCCTATCTGTACCAATGTACATCGTCTGGTCTAGCCAGACTTGCAAGGTAGAATTCGGATCATGATTGTTGGTGGGCGCGGGGGTGGTGGTGGGGGGGGCATTTAGGAACTAGAGGAAAGTTGTATGTTTCATCATTGCTACATCACACCCTGACTGGCTCATCTCTCCCTGCGACCCTTCTGTAAGGGGATGTCCAATGGCTTACAAATAGGCTTTGGGTCTCCACTCCGCACTCCCCTCCTCATTCACTATGATATGATTTTTTTGTTCTGATGATGCCTGATACCTGATCCCTTCGACACCTCGTGATCGCACCAGCTGGTGTGCTTCTTCCATGTGGGCTTTGTTGCTTCTGAGCTAGATGGCTGCTTGTTTACCTTCAAGCTTTTAAGACCCCAGATGCTATATCTTCTGATAGCCGGGCACCATCAGCTTTCTTCACCACATTTGCTTATTCACCCGCTTTGTCTTCAGCTGTTGTGTCGGGAAGGTGAGCATCATAGAATGCCAATTTAATAGAAGAAAGTATTCTTGCTTTGAGGGCGTCCTTGAGTCAACCCACTGTTTCAGAAAGGCAGTTTGTCATTATGTTCTTAACTGCTTAGGTGCTTTCTCTGAATAGTGTATTCTTAAACAATAATCTAGATATCACCCAATGCCACCCACCTCTTAATAAAAACATTCAATAGGTAGCATAACTAAAGAAATCTAGGATATATTTTCTCCCAAGATTATGCCCTGATATAGAGTGGATGGGGAAGCGCCTCTCATTATGAGCACAATTGCTTGTGCCACTTTGTAGTTCAGAATGAAGTAGCTGCCTTAATTTTATCATCATGGTTGGAGTTACCTTATATCCAGGGGTATGCCAGGGGGTGTCAAAAAATTCATGGAAAAGTTTTACTTTAATTCCATATTTATATGAATGTTTTGAAGCCCCTTTGTATAGTATTTTGTCTAGTTCTCTAAACCCCCCTATTTAGATCTTTTGTGCAATGGTATATGTCTATAATTAATTTTAAAAGTATCTTGGTTATTACTTACACAGCAGACGTCACAGTCTTGAGATCAGAACTAGATGGTACCCAGCCACCACTATTGACCTCTATGGAAGAGATTGCATTAAAAGGTCCTGAATACAGTGTGAGAAAGATATGAAACAAAGCTAAAAATGATATGAAATGCCAGACTGTCTGGTCAGAGAGATACTGGTGGAACCCCAAGACTACGCTATTAGTTACCCTTCAGGCCTGGAAGTGAGCTCACCCCTGGGACTCAATTCTTCCACGAAATAATAGATGTATAAAGGGACCAATTTCACCAGGGCGGTATACCCTCCTAAGACCCCTCAACACTGAAACCAAAAGGGCAGCATGTCCCCAAGGACAAAGTTCAGAGGGCAGGAAAGGTTAAGAGAGAAAACCAACTCACAGCCTTTGAATCAGTTCTGAAGCCTCAGAGGGATGGAAACACCGGGAGGAAATGGGATGGGAATGAAATGTGTTACCTTGTGGGGATGACAAGCAAGGACAGGAAACAAAATGGGTAGGGATGGTTGAAAGGAAAACTGATTTGCTCTAAACCTTCACTCACAATAAAAACGTTCTGTCTGTTCGTAAAATGCACACGATCAAAAGACACCGACATCCACTTCTGTTCCCCCAGGTCGGGCAGTGTGCTGCACCACTGGAATGAGATCTACTACTTTGTGCAGCAGCTGGCTCATAAATTCATCAGGTAAGAGACCGGATGCACGTGTTTCACGGCTAGTGATCTGCATGACTACAGCTAGACCCCGTTTGCTCTTCTACTAATTACTGCTTTGGAGAACATCCCCAACCCCCTAGATGGACTCTCAGGTCTTGGATCAGAGCCTATTTGTTTCCTTTCCATCTTTGCCACGCTTCAACTATTTCTGACCTGGCGTTTTCTGAAGGGGCCGGGATTAGTAATAAGGACCCGGTTTTGACTTTCTTCATGTTTGGTGAAGAAGAGGTGCTTGAAAAGCCCGCTAACATGCTTCTCCTTGAGTGCATCATACAAGCTGCACTATGTGCAGGTGACCCAACCTATCCCATTTGGCCCAGCACTTTCTTGGTTTTCACACAGGATGTCCCAGGTCTTAGGAAATCCCTTTGTTGCAGGGAAACCAGGACTTCTGCTAGGACTGTCCCTCTTTTAGCACTGGAAGTCTCAGGTCCTGGGTAAACCAAGACCATAGGTCGCCTTAGCTACATGTCACACCTGGTAGAATGGACACACGTTAGTAACGCAAAGGAAGTCATTTCTCCTCTGTATTTGAAACTTCCAAGATATAGCTCAACTGTGGCAGCCTTCACGATGTGCTGTGATCATTATAGATTCCAAATCATCTCCACCCCTTGCTGGGTGGCCTCTATAGCATCTTGCAGCCGATATAAGTAACCATGAACTTCCAGATGCTCTGCATTGATGAATGTGCGTCCTTCACACTCAGTTACTGATCTCAGTCAATACCTGCTGGCTTGATTAGAGGGGAAAGGTGAGAGGGCTTCCTCTCTGCAATGCCCCCAGTTGGAAGCTATCACGGGCAGCTTTCCAAGACAGTGTTGGAAAGATGGCCAGAATGTTCCTTAGATGCCAGGGTGGTGAGCCTCAGTCCCCTGTATTTTGGACGTTACTGGGGAGAGACCAGTCCCTGGAGGACATCATGCTTGGTCAAGCAGGGGGACAGTGGAAAAGGGGACGACTTCTGACAATGTTGCAGGGGCTTCAACAATAGACTCAAACATCACAACAATTGTGAGGGTGGCACAGGCAGTGCTTCGTTCTGTTTGTCCGGAGGGTCACGATGAGTTGGAATTGACTTATTAGCACTGACTACCACTACCACCAGCATAGCAGGAAGCACGCGATGCCCCCACAGGAAGCTGTAACAGGCAGCATTTCAAGTCACTCTTGAAAGTACAGCCAGAGTGCTCCTTAGAAGCAAGGATGGTGAGACTTCATCTCTTGCCCTTTGGACACGTTACCAGGAATGACCAGTTCTGAGAGCGGGACATTATGCTTAACGAAGTAGAGAGGCAACGAAAAAGAAGACCCTCCACAAGAGGGATTGGCACAGTGGCAGCAACAATGGGCTCAAACACAGAACAATTGTGAGGCTGGTGCAGGGCTGGGCAGTGTTGGGCTATGCTGGGCCTAGGGTCACCATAGGTCGGAACTGGCTTAACAGCACCTAATGCCAACCTAGCAGGAAGTGTCTCTATCCAGGTGACTGTAGAAGAGAGATACGGTGGCGAAAGGGGAAGTAAAAGGAAAGGAAATCAAACAGAGAAAAGAGAGGAACACATATTGGCGATGGTTTGAAAAATAGCTTAGACCATCCTAGACCCTTGGAAAGGAACAGCTTCCAGACCTAAGAGGCTACCCCTCCGCTTCAGCGGCTCCGCTGAGGGAATGCTGCCTGGTGAGGCAAGCGGGCTGACTGCTGGACAGGCCCAGATTGCTGGACCAGGCCTCCATCCTAGAGCCAGAATGTCCTTTCTTGCACTCTCCTCTGCTGCTGCTCGGGAGCGATGGGAGGCAGCTCTGTCTCCAGATGCTTGTCAGAGCCTGCCAGGTGTCCCTGTGCTCTCCTGCC
>NW_022106471.1:2602493-2604425 GCF_000313985.2 Echinops telfairi | reverse complement strand
AAAACAAAACGAAAACAGCGCCCTTACAACACCAACTCTCCTGGATCACGTCTTCCTGCAGATAACATTCTCTTCGTCTACTTATGTTTCACTCAAATGCATTTGAAGACTCACCGTTTCATCAGCTTCCTTCGGACTGCTTTCTTAACCCACTGTCATGTGCCCTTGGTCCCTAGCCCACACCTCCCTGCTTTTTCACCTCGCTGAAATCCTAGTGGACACATGCTGTGAGCACCTTGTCATCTTAATTCCACTGCATGGAGTGCATTTATTTGATTCAGAGTTGTCTTGAAATTCTTCCCTATTGTACTGGCTCCTATGACGACTGGCTCCCTGTTCTTCCATCTCACTGGCCTCAGCCCGCCCTTTCAATAAATGGGGGCATTGGCTCTATATTAGACTGAGCCGTTCTCTGAATAGCTGTACCCACATCAGTATGATGCTCAATCTCAAATGCTGTCTCTCCAGCCCAGGCTCACGTGCCCGGTATCCTTTGTGATGCCCACATTCCCCACAATTCAAATTTATCCTTTCCGGAGCTAAGCTCAATAGAAGGGAGATAATGTAACATAATGGTTAAAAATCCCAAATTCTAGAATTAGAATGATTTCAAGCCCTAGTTGGCCACTCTTCTACTATATGACCTTGGGAAAATCATGTACATTTTTCAGAGCCTCTGTATATGTTTATAGAAAATGGGAATCATAGTAGTACTGACTTCCTAAAGTTGTTGCATGCATGTAGTAAGATTGTTCATGTGACTTGGTCCAGCACATAGAAAGCACTCAATGACGTAAGCCATGGCTACATTATTCTCAGCCTCGTAGTGATCAAAATTACTACCTGTGATAGTCTGGGTACTTTAAAGAACCAAATCCACAGAAACTCATATGTATAAGAGAGAGGTTTATATAAAGGGGAAGTGCACATCAAGAAAACATCCCAAGTGCTGCCCAAGCCCACCAGTCCAACATTAACCCATATGTCTGACACCAATCCACAAAGTCCTCCTGCATCTCACAAAACACACGCAATGATGCCGACTGCAGGAGGAAAGGCGAGTCAGTGGATATGTAAGCATCTCAGTGCTGGCAGGGGTCTCCACATGGCTGCCAGGGTAGGTCCATGTGGCTTCTCGTCAGGGATGTCTGGCAGAAAGTGAGCCTTGCCAGCTGAAGCAGGGAACTGCTAAGGCAGCTGCACCCTGGTCCACCATCACAAAGCAAGAGACCTGAGAACTTGGAAGGCAAGGCTCACCGAGCCATTTATCCTTCTACCCTTCAATTAACCCCACATGTGTTTATCGGCCAGGTTGGCACAATAAACTACCTCACTACCATGTAGGTCACCTGCTGCCCCAGTACTGGTGAGGTAGTAGCAGGCAGCCTGGCTTCATGGAAATAGAACTAATGTGCATTTCAAGAGACCAGAGTTTAATGAACTAGCTACTGCTTGAACTCTGAAGCTCCTGCCAATTCTAAACACCATGCTAAGGTTTTCAGAGATAAGTTCAACACATGATAATGACTATAGGTTTTATCCTAAAGGCAATAGGGGTTTGTGTTAGACAGGGTTCTCTAGAGAAACAAAACCAGAATGCTAATAATTTTATATATACTTATACAGATAGATAGCTATATAACATAAGAAATAAACAGTTAATTAAATTATAAAGCAGTATAGATGGCTAAGTTCAACTCACTCCTGTGAGACAGTTGTTAGACACTGGAAGTCCTTAAGTCTTGAGGGCTGCTGGGTAGTCCTCTGTTGAGCAATTCAGACTATCTGTGCACAAGCAGCAAACAGCAAGGCAGGTCACCAACAGTCAGCCAGATGACAGGGTCCGACAGTCCCCAGCTCAAGAGATGTAAATTCCAATGGTGTGGTGAAGCAGGTCTTGAAGGAACCTCAAATTACAGTGACACAGTCCAC
>NW_022106471.1:2597311-2602167 GCF_000313985.2 Echinops telfairi | reverse complement strand
GAGAGGCAAGAACACCCCCACCCCCACCACGCCCCAGGAAACAACTGCAGAGGGTGGGAGATTGAGGAGTTTGAGGTCCCAAACCAAGAGATAAGAGAGTTAAAAAGAGAAGCAGGTTTGAGAAACAATTTGGGTCCTTGGAACGATAAGTTCTGGAGCCAGGTCAGGTGCAAGGGTTTCGATGTGAAGAAATAAGCTGGCACCATCAGGGCTGAGCTAGCTGGCTCCTCAGATGGTCTCACCCGGTGGCCCTCCCCTGTTGAATCCATGACATTCCGACAGTGCATCCTGCAGACTGAGAAGCATGGTGGGTGCTCAGCTGAGAGTTGTGGTCGCTTCTAGATTGTAGGGTGGCTTTGAGGTTGGTAAAGCTCCTAGACACTGACATAAAAACCAGGCCAATTTCTTTCTTCATTAAGTATACCACATGGAACAGATGGTTTTGTAACTGATCAGCACAGTGTCTTCTTTTAGGATAACCGTCTTGGGAAGCCAGGTAAAAAATAAAAGTGGGTGTGCTCCTAGGTTCTGAGCAAAGGGGCTTTCTTTGGATGATCTTCCTGGCCAATGATGGCCTCACACTGTAACTGCCTGAGATACTCTCTGTGTCACAGGAGGCACTGTCACACATTGCCTAACCGGATCCTCCTTTGTATGGACACCAGGCAGACCTTTCCCTTTCTAGCGACACTTTACTCAGAGCACGGGGTGGTGGTGATGCATTGAAGTGTTCTATTTTGGAGTAAACATTGACTGGCCCGTGATGTCAAGTCAGACGTAGACCTCAGGAAGATGAAGCGCATCTTCTCTCTGAGTCCTAACGTTGAGTCTCCTGCTGGGTCTGTACTTGAGACAACCAGGTTTGAGGTCCACTCTTCCACGGTAGGTTCTCCTCTCTGCTTGGCATGATGTCAAAGGATGAAGGCGTCGGGGAAGGGCGTGCCCATCCATCTGTCCTAATGGAGTTTCTTTTCCTTTCCAGCCCCCAGCTAAGAATGTCCTTCATTGTCTTCTCTACTCGAGGAACAACCTTAATGAAGCTGACAGAAGACAGGTGAGGATGACCCTCGCCCCTGTCAATAAAAAGCCCACCTCTTCCTGAGTAGTTTGTGGTTGATGATGATGGAAACATCCACTCAGTCAACAACGTTACATGCGCAGTTCCAGGACACGGGTTGCGTACGACACAGCGTGACACCGCCGTGACCCTCTCTGCTCACACTGCTTCGCTGCAGTCACTCAGACCCTCGGCCCCTAAGGTTCCCACGTGTGCTTGGACATTTGGATCTCATAGAGATTTTTCAAAAGGGCCCAAGACTCAAAGTAAACATCCATTCATGACATTTCTCTGTGATTTAAAGATGAGTTTGTGCTCAAGGGTTAAACGTTATTTCCAGGCAATCGATTCAGCCATTCCTCCAGTCTCCATATATATTCAGTAAGTCTGGTTTCCATTAGACTTTGAAATTCTGTTCTACACTCTTCCTGCTGTACCTCAAGATCCACCTCTGGGGTCCTCGATCAAACCCTTTAGTAACGGTATCTGGGCACCATCATTTCTTCTGGGCTCACGGCAGAGGAGGTTATCGCTCATGGAGGCAATTAGACTACTTGCAGTTCATTACCATGTCCAGTTTCTGCATATCCTCTTCCTTGGTTGCTCCGGGCAGATAGAGACCAATGGTTGTATGTTCAGTGGCTGTAAGCAGACAAGCTGTGAAGACCTCCTTTTGAGCTTCCTGATTCCTTTTGAGATCGGGGTCTTGGTGCTAGCTTTCATTTGTCACTCACCTTCATTTATTAAGTCCAATCAATTAAATAATTAATAATTAAAGACCTTTAATAATTTAAACCCTTGAACGTTGCACATTTGCCAACTCACTCTGTGATGACTATTGATAGAAGCCTCGCACGTTGATGGAATTTTATAAATGACTTTTTAAGTGATGCGAAGCTAAATCTTATATTTGACTGATGCCCCAGTCTGCTCCCATGGAGAAAAATGTCAGCAAAACAAAATTCTTCTGGGTTATATTTTCATTTATTTAAATTAGATTTATTTGTGGGTTAACATATCTGACGTGTAAGTGGACTGTGAAAGAGATACGCACTTGAAATAGTATCGTACATAATTAACCGAGGGAGGGAATAGAAAGGCAGGGTTTTTGGTACCTTGAAATAAGAGGATGTTCAAATCAGGCGTGGAAACAGAGTCCTGGCGTCGAAGGTCGAAGAACGGGTAGGTCCTAGCTTAATGAAAATGTTCTTTTGGGCTTCATCACATTTTTCTGGCAACTGAAAGCTACAGCAAATACAGAGAGGTCTGCCCTGTGTTCCCAGTTAGATGATATCGGGGAGGGAGATGACAGTTTTCCTGTTAGTGACACGCCCGTCACTGTGTTTCAGAGTTCACAAGAGAAGCCTGTGGGGCTAGGGCTGACCGATGAAATGGAAGTGTTTGGAAAAGGAAAGAAGTTTGGAGTAGACAGCACATCTTTTAAATGACAGATAAGGCTTTGAGAGTTTTCTTGTATCAAACGTTCAAAACCCCAAGGACATCAAGTTGATTCTGATGCACAGGGGCTCCTATGTAGGGTCCCTGAGATGTGAAATCTTTTCGGGGTCTGATAACCTCATCTTGAGGCGTAGCTCGTGGACTAGAAGCACCCACCTTGAGATTAGTAATCCAACACTTACCCAACCGCACCTCCAGGGCCCCTTCTTGCATCCTAGTCAGGCTAAATAAGAACATGTCCACCTGTTCCAACGTAACTACAAATTAGACTTAAAGGCACACCTCGGAAGAGATCCGTTCGTAACCCAAAGATGGCCTGCATCCCTGTTCATAATAGGGGTGTTAGCATCCCTTTGTGACAGTTGGGATAACGTACAGACTTAAGCCTGCTCAAAAAGAGCACATGGCTCCGTAGAGAATCATCTCACAAGAATGGGATTTTGGGGAAATCAACACAAATGATATCAAAGGTGCATCTGCCTCCATTTCTTGGATCAAACATCATGGGACGCTTGAGGACATAGACTAGAGAGAGTAACATATGAAAAGAATAAACATGATGTAGAAGTAGAATCCCTTCTAGGCTAAGCACCTCGCATGCAATTGCTTATTTACCCGATGTCGTTTTTGTTTCTTCAGCATCTGATAGGAGCTCTGTGGTCCTAGGGGTCCTTGTTTTACATGCATTGCACATTTTTCTCTAGTAGCTTTCAATATTGTTTCGTTATGTTCACTTCTCCATAGTTTGAAGCAGCACGGGCATTGTTTTCTTAGAATTTATCCCATTTAATCATTTTACTGGGGGCTCGTACAACTCTTATCACAATCCATTGTGTCAAGCATATTTGTACATTTGTTGCCATCATCATTTTCAAAACATTTTCTTTCTACTTGAGCCCTTGGTATCAGCTCCTCTTGTTTTCCCTCCTGCCCCCCTTCTATCCCTCTTGAATCCTTGATAATTTATAAATTAGTATTGTTTTTTCATGTCTTCACTGCCCAATGTCTCCCTTTATCCACTTTTCTGTTGTCCATCCTCTTGGGAGAGGGTTACAGGTAGACCATTGTGATCATTTCCCCCTTTCTCCCCCCACCTTCTCCTTCCCCTCCTGGTATGGCTACTCTCAATATTTGTCCCGAGGGGTTTATCTCTCCTGGATTCCCTATGTTTCCAGCTCTTATCTGTACCCGTGTACATGCTCTGGTCTAGCAAGATTTATAAGGTAGAATTAGGGTCATGATAGAGGGGGAGAGGAAGCATTAAAGAACTAGAGGAAAGCTGTATGTTTCATCGGTGCCATACTACACCCTGACTGGCCTGTTTCCTCCCTGTGACCCTTCTGTAAGGGGATGTCCAATTGCCTACAGATTGGCTTTGAGTTTCCACTCCGCATTCCCCACCCTTTCACATTGACATGATTTTTCGTTTTCTTTTTTTTTTGTCATTGTTATTGTTTTATTTCTTTTTTTGCTTTGTTTTGCTCTGTCTTGTGTTTGCACATATTATTATCTCTGCATGTCTATTTAGATAAGATAGGTTGGATAAACAAGCTGGAGAAAAAACACCAGGAACCACAGTTCCAGGGGGTCCTTTGATGCCTGATACCTGGTCACATTGACACCTTGTGATCACACAGGCTGGTGTGCTTCTTTCATGTGGGCTTTGTTGCTTCTCAGTTAGATGGCCGCTTCTTTATCTTCAAGCCTTTAAGACCCCAGACACTATATCTTGAAATAGTAGGGCACCACCAGCTTTATTCACCACATTTGCTTATGCACCCATTTGTCTTCAGCAATCGTGTCAGGAAGGTGAGCATCTCAAGATGCTGGATTATAGAACAAAGTTCTTGTGTTGAGGGAGTACTTAAGTAGAGGCCCAATGTCTATCTACTACCTTAATACTAAATCTATAAATATATGTACATGGATCCATTTCCCACCATCCTATATAAATATATTTACATACATACATGCCTGTATTTAGAGCTTTATAAATGCCCTTTGTCTCCTAGTTCTTTCCTCTATTTCCTTTTACTTTCCTCTTGTCCCACTATCATGTTCAGCCTTCATTTGAGTTTCAGTAATTCCTCTTGGTTACTTTGCCCTTGCTCAAACCCTACTAGGCCTCCTACACCCTCCTCACCGTTGATTTTCGGTTACTTGTTGTTCCCTTGTCCTTGAATTTGTTAACACCCACTTCCTTTCCCTTGCCTCCCCCTCTCCCATGTCCCCCGGAACTGTGGGTCCTGTTCTTTTCTTCTCCTGCTTGTTTATCCAACCTATCTTATCTAAATAGACATGCAGAGATAATAATATGTGTAAACACAAGACAGAGCAAAAC
>NW_022106471.1:2590519-2596609 GCF_000313985.2 Echinops telfairi | reverse complement strand
TCCTTCCCTGTGGATATATAAACAACACCCTCCCCTTGGGTGGGTTAGTGCCCTGGTCCCCCGGCTACCCATGTCCCTGTTTTTACTTTATTGAGCTTCTAGAAACTTTAAATTTATGTATTCAATCAAGTTTGGGAATCTGGAGCCTTTCCCCCCACCATTCAGATCCTCTCTCCTTCTAAGACACCAGTGACATAATTGCTAGATTTTCTGATATTTTTCCAAATGCCCTTGAAGTTCTGTTTATTTTTCAAAATGTTGAATCCCTGTTCTCTGATGAGATCATTTTTACTTATCTTTAAATTTGCTAGCTCTTTCTTCTATCACCCCTTGAATTTTTTTCTTGCAGATAAAAACTTTTAGTTTTCAGTCCTAAAAATAATGTTCAGTTCTTTAAAAACAAATGTGTTTTTCTTCTAAGAACTTCTGGCTTGTCATGTAACTGGGTTTAGATCAGAGCGTGGTTATTATACAAAAACAACAGCAACAAAAAGTCTCCCTGACGTTGAGTCAAGTTCGACTGGTAGAGACCTAGAGGGCAGAGTAGCACCACCCTTGTGGGTTTCCAAGACTGTAACTCTTTATGGGAATAGAAAGCCGGAAGGTGGCTGGTCGTTTCAAACTGCCGACCTTGTGATTAAGCAGCTCAGTGCATAGCCCATTACTCCCGCACCACTGGGGCTTCTCCTAGTTACTATAGCCACTAAAAAGCCTTGGATCATTTTAACATCTCAGGATTGGCACCCTAATGATATTTTTCTAAGAATTGTTAGCATTTTCTATAATTGTTAACATTTTCTAGATGTTCTGTCACGTCCAATAATCTTAGATTCTATCCTGGATTTTGAATACTGCGTCATCTGGATTTGGGGATGTATTCGAGTTCTCTGCAGATTTTATTTCTTTATGATTCTTCTAGAAGGCCGTGACCCTGGTTAGATTGCTTTCCTTCAGTCAATGGTGCCGTCAGTGCCACGTCCCTGTTTTGTTTTAAGGCTTCGCTGAGCTACTTTGGAGCCGTCCTGCATATATAACTCAGCGATGAGTCTGGAATTCACACCACTTGATATAAAGGTCCCCTTTTCTGCCTCCCCTCTCCCGCATTCCCCACACGACCTGGCCCATAAAGGGCCCCTTTCCAGGCCTCCTAACCAGAAAAATGGGGTTTCTTTTTGAGTTTGGCCACCCACCCTGCTGCCAAGCCATTTTCCACAGAGACTGCCCTTGGAGTGAAGCCAGGCGCAACACAAGATACATAAAAATGGAGACACACACACACTCTTTGAACTACAGAGGGTTTTTTTTTCCAGTTCCGGGCAGTGGGTGGGGGTGGGGGTTGGCCTTGACTTTGTAGATGAGGTCCAAAGCTATTTTTCTGTGCCTGGAGCCCACCCTCAGGTTAAAGCCATGGGAGGAGACAATGGGGGCAGGGGGACGGGGGAGGGGGAGTCCTGGACACTGAACTTTGAATGGGCGACTTCCCTAGGTTTTGACTCTCTTCTCCTGCCCACCTACTTTGTTCCATTTTTCAGAATCCTTGGCGAGTTGCTTAGTTATTTTGTCCCGAGTGCTCGGTTGTAACCAACTGAACAGATAAGCAGTGGTGATCTCACGGCATCTTGGATGCTGTTACTTCAATCTTACAGTCAATGACCTTCACCAGTGTTCCGGATGTAGAGTCTGGATTCTGTCCAAGTCAAGGACTTTGCATTATATCATGGTGCTCTTCCAAGACTTCTTCGCTTCATCGGTTTACCAAATAATGGACCATTCATAACAAAATTTATAGAATGCGAATAGAATCCGTTATTCCAGTGATAACTATCGCATATGGTTTCCCCAAAACTCCGTGGACAGCCTTATCCCTGACCGTAACTTCAAACATTTCATCATTTGGAAATAAACTCACCTCAAAGAAGGCCAGTAGTTCATTAAATGAAACTAGAGCAAGGAATTGATGTCTAATAATTCAATCAAATGTATTTTGGGCATCTATGAACACACCTTTTTTTTCTTTCACCTACTAATCCAGTGAAAGCATTAAAAAGATTTTACAGCGATTTAGTCATTATTGTATTACATAGGTTATGTTAATGTATTATTCTTCCAATGTAGATCTTAAGTGCTGAACTCTATATTCTTTGTAAATGTGTTATTGCTATTCATAGCTATGTTTGGGCCACCAATGACCTTTTTATGGCTATCTTCACTGTGCATGGTTTTACTTGTTTCATTTTTTAAATATTTAAATCACTACATTTTCTAGAATGTCTTCTTATGTAAGATATAAGACCCAAATCCAAAGTGATTAGTCCAACGGTTCTTAACCTGTGGGGCGTGACCCCTTTGGGGTTCAAACCACCCTTTCACAGGGGTCACCCGATTCATAACAGTAGCAAAATAACAGTTCTGAAGTAGCAACGAAAATA
Organism: Echinops telfairi; assembly: GCF_000313985.2. NCBI lineage: Eukaryota > Metazoa > Chordata > Mammalia > Afrosoricida > Tenrecidae > Echinops > Echinops telfairi. The sequence continues at coordinate 2,594,180 of NW_022106471.1, read as the reverse complement.
ATGATATGGTTGGGGGGCACCACCACATGAGGAACTGTGTTAAAGGGTCGTGGCATTAGGAAGGTTGAGAACCACAGGATTAGCCCATTTTCTCCAACACAGTTGGCTCAATAATTAAACTCTTTTATAGACTTGGATCCATGGCTGGATTTTCTACTCTACCGCACTGTTTTTCTGTCTGGTCTTAAGCTAGAACCATGTACTTTCAATTAGTCTTATTATCTTAAGGACAAGTTCTTCACTTCTAACCTTGAGCAACAATCTCTGGTATTTTGTATTTTTTCTACCATGTGTATTTTAAATCATTTTTTGTTCTAAGGTGCTTGGGGTGGGGAGGATTTTGTGTGTGTGTAGGTCCCCACTGTTGTAGGATTGTGGACATAACAGTTATTTGCCTCCGTGGCCTTTAACGTCTGCAAACCTTCCAGGGTCTTGCCCGGCCTCCTTCATTTTTTGCTTCCTTTCATTGTACATTGCCTTCTCCTTCAGTGAAATTAACATGGTCTACCGCCTAGCCTATGATTTTTCCCTCCCTCTCTTCTCTTCCCACCCACAATAACCTTCAAAGAATGGTTATTTTAGTGTGAAAACCTTTTCTTGGCTTTCTATAATCGTGGCTTCATAAATATTTGCCCTTTTGTGATCAACTACTTTCACTTGGTATACCGTCCTCTAGGATCAAGCATGTGATCAGGTGTTTGGGGGATTCATCGTTATTCCTTAGCATTGCCTGCAGTGTTCCATTGTGTCTACTGTATATAACAGACTTTACTGATCTCTTCTTCCCCTGGTGGCCATTTAGATCGTTTCGGTCGTTTTGCTCTTGTGAATAGTGCTGCAATGAACACAGGTGCGCTTCTATCTCTTTGTATTGCATCTCTTATTTCTTTAAGGTGTATACTAAGAGGGGGAATTGTTGGATCCTCTGGTATTTCAATTCCCAACTTTCTAAGGCAGCACCATACCCTTTCCATGGTGGCTGCACTGTTTTACAGTCCCACCAGCGGTGTGTGAGGGTTCAAGACTCACCACACCCTCTTCAGTATCTCTTGTTGTCTGGATGTTCTTTCGCTTTGTTTCGTTTTGACCTTTGTAATTCATGCTGGGGGGAGGTGATAACCTCCTGGTTGTTTTGACTTGTGTCTCTCCCATAGCTATTGAGCACAAGCATTTCTCCATATGTTTGTCGGCCACCTAAATGTCTTCTTAGATGAAGATTCTAGTCATGTCCTCTGCCCACTTTCCAAATGGGTTGTCTCTTTTCTTTAAAAACAAAAAAACACTTTTATTGTTCATTGAGTGGGGATATTTGTCTATTTCTTGGTGAGGTGCTGATGTGTTTTATAAATTTTAGAGCTCAGTTCCTCATCTGACATGTTACTTCAGAAGTGTTTTCACGGTCTGCAGGTTCTCTTTCGGCTCTTTTGGTGAAGTGTTTTGGTTGCACATATGCATCCCAGGCATCTAGTTTGTCTTGTGCGGTTGTGTTTTCATTGTGTTTGATAGTGCATTTATACCTTGGCTTAGAGCCTCTAGGTTTGTCTCTATTGATTCATTGATAATCTTTATATTTCTAGGTTTGTCATTTAGGTCTTTGAGCCATATTTTAGGTCATTGATCCATATTGAGTTGAGTTTTTTATATGGTGGATGATAAGGGTCTTATTTAATACTTCTGCAAATGGATATCCAGTTTTGCCAGCAGCATTTGTTAAAGCGATTATGTCTTCCCCATTTAATGTTCTGTCCTTTTGTCAAAGGTCAGCAGTCCCTAGGTACATGGATATACCTCTGAATTCTCAATTTCATTCTATTGATCTGTAGCTCTATCATTGTACCAGTACCACACTGTTTTGACTACAATGGCTCTACAATAGGTTTTACATTTAGGAAGTGAAAGGCCTCCTACTTTGTTCTTCTACTTTACTAGTGCTTTGCTTATTCAGGGTCTCTTTCCATATAATGCTAATGATTAGTATTCCCATCTCTTTAAAGAGTGGTAAAGAATCTGGATCGTGACTGCGTTATATCTTTAGATCACTTTGGGTAGTGTTGGCATTTTCACATTGTTACTTTCTTATCCATGAGGATGGTAGAGACTTCCATTCCTTGGGTCTGTATTTGAATTGTATGCCAAGTACAGATAACTTAAGCAACAATGATATCGCATATATTATAACTTTTCTTATTTAGATATGTAAGCCACTTCTCTTTTATATGCTTCAGGAAGGTTTCATTGTTTTCCTCAGTTCACTTTCATAGGTGTTAATTTTTTTCCTACAGATATTGAAGTTTTGCTGGCATTGTGAATGATTTTTTTTAATTTCTAAACTCTTGCTACTTAATACAGAAGAGTAAATCAATAAATTGAGATCACTAGCTTCAATTGAACGCCACAAAATTATTTTAAACATTTGCATGAAGTCATGATTCCCGCCCCCGCCCCCACCCCACCACCAGCAAAACAGATGGAGAAACTTTTGGTTTGAGGGAAAGTATCAATTACATTTTTTTTATCCCATAAGTTTATTAATTCAAACAGTTTTCAGCTGACTTTTTGTATGGTTTTCCAATGAAATGACTGTATTATCTCTAGTAAATGAAAATTCTATATTGTTTTCTAATTTTGATAGTTTTATCATCTTGTGTATCTATTTACATTGGCTAAAATGTTCAGAGCTTAATGTGAGTGGCTTGCAGTTCAGTTATTCACGTTAATGGAGATTTACTTCATTAAGATATTTTATCTACTATGTTAAATTATGATTCTTCAATTGTGTGTTTATTAACGTGCTTATCTAAAATATACATTCAATTTTATTAAATAGTCCTTTATCATATCAAGGTAGTACCACTCCCTGTCAATTTCTCATACTGTAGAGGCTTGCATGTTGCTGTGATACTGGAAGCCATGCCAGCAGTATTTCAAAGACCAGCAGGATTTCAGGGGAGTTTCCACACTAAGAACAGATGAGGAAGAAGTAACACACTAACCACTTCTAAGGAATTAGCCCCGGAGGGCCTTATGAACAGCCGGGGCACATTATCTGATATAGAGCTACAAGATATGTTGCCCTCTAGTGGGAAGGCATTCAATTTTCAAATTGGGAAGAGTTGCCTCCTCAAAGTAGAGTCAACTGTAAGGATGGAGCAAAGTTTTGGGGGCCATCACTTGCTGATGAGGCACAACTTTAAATAAAAGAGACAGAGGCAAACATTACTATGATTGGAACATGCAAAGTGTGAATCAAAGAAAGTTGAAAGTCACCAAATGATTTGGAATGCTGAAAAGGACTGGTCTTAGCTATTCTGAGTCAGACAATCATAGAGTTTACTATGTCTGGCATGAAAAAATGCAAGAGACATGCTGTGACATTCATTATTTTCAAAGACTATTTCAAGATCTATCTTGAAGTACAATGCTGACTGTGATCGGATGATGTGTGTGTATCAGAAAATCCAGTTAATTCAACTGTTACTCACATTTACACACCAACCACCAAAGCTAGTGATGAAGAAATGGAAGAATTCTGCGACTGCAATCTTCATTCTGAAATTAAGCAAACATTCCATCAAGATGATTGATCATTGGAATTTGAAAGTTGGAATCAAAGAGGCTCAGTCATTAGAATGTGTGGCCTTGTGGGTGAATGTGTGGCCTT
>NW_022106471.1:2572931-2590356 GCF_000313985.2 Echinops telfairi | reverse complement strand
GCGGATGAATGTGCGGCCTTGCGGATGAATGTGTGGCCTTGTGGATGAATGTGTGGCCTTGTGGATGAATGTGTGGCTTTGTGGATAGAAGAAAGCTGAATGTTCACAATAGAATTTTGCAAGAACAGTGACTTCTTCATTGCAGACATCTCTTTCTAACCTCACCGTCAGGGACTGTATGGTCCTTGATGGATGGAGTACACAGGCATCAAATTAAAGTTAGTATGAAAAAGCCTATCAGCAGCGAACAATAGGACAAGGGCCAACTGTGGAACAGACCATCGAGTGCTCACATATAAATTCAGGTGGAAGCTGCAGGAAACTAAAACAAGTCTATGAGAGCCAAAATACAACCTGGAGTCGATCCCACCTGAATTTAGAGGCCATGTCAAGAACAGATTTGATGCACTGAGCACTAATGACAGAGAGCTGGTGATTAATGGGATGACATCAACAGCACCACCCATGAAAAAAGTAAAAAGTCTTTTAAAAGACAGGAAAGGGAAAAAAAAGACCAATGTGGCTATCAGAAGAGACTTTGAAACTTGTTCTTAAACATAAAGTAGCTAAAGGTAATGAAAGAAATTATTAAGGGAAAGAGTTGAACAGAAATTTTCAAAAAGCAGCTGGAGAAGACAAATTAAGCATAATACTGAGATGTTGAAAGATTTGGAATTAGAAAATCGAACGGTAAGAACACACCCAGCATAACTTAAAGAACTGTAGGGAGAAAAATTCAAGTCTTGAGTTTTCTTATTGAAAGAGTCTGTGGTCAAAATAATGAATGATGCAGGAAGTATCCAAAAAATGGAAGGACTACACAGAGTCACTGTGTACAAAAAAGAATTGATCAGATGTCATCCTGTTCAAGAGGTAGACTATGGTGAAAAACCAGGGTACTAAAGGGAGAAGCCCAAAGTGCGCTGAAGGTATTCATGAAAAAGCAAGGATCCGGCAACTGACAGAATGCCAAATGAAATGTTTCAGCAAACTGGTGCCGCTCTGGGAACTCTCACTCATCTGTGCCCAGAAGATGTAAAGACAGCTGCCCGGTCAAGCAACTGGAAGAGATCTCCATGTGTGCCATTCCAAAGGAAGGGGACCCTAAGAAATGCAGAAATTATTGGATAATCTCACACGCAAGTAAAATTTTGCTGAAGATCGTTCAATCGCAGTGGCCGCAGTACATCCATGGGGAAGTGCCAGAACTTCAAGCGAGATTCAGAAGAGGGTGTGATACGAGGGACATCATGACTGACAGCAGGTGGATCACAGCTGAATGACGAGAACATCAGAACGGTAATCACTTGTGTTTTGCTCATTTTGAAAAGGCAATCAATTGTGTGTATCTTAGCAAGCTGTAGATACGCTGCAAAGAATGGGGGTTCCAGAACAGGTACTTGTGCTCGTGCAGAGCCTGTACACATACCTGTTCACACCCAAGGGCATACGACGTGGGTTAAAATCAGGACGGTGTGTGTCAGGGGTGTGTCTTTTCATCATGCTTGTCCAATCTGTGTGCTGAGCAAATATCAGAGAAGTGGGCTGTCTGAAGATGATGGTGAATCCGGATTGGACAAAGGCTCGTTAACAACCTGTGAGGCATAGATGGCACAGCCTTGCTCTCTGAAAGTGGACGGACTTGAAGCGCCCATGATGAAGATCCGCAACTGCGGCCTTCAGCGTGGACGACAGTTCAATGTAAAGAAAACCAAAGCCCTCAACACTGGACCCAGAGACAACATCACGATCACTGGAGAACAGATTAACGTTGTTAACGTTTTCATCTCGCTAGGATCCACCATCAACACTCACGGAAGCAGCAATTGAGACATCAAATAACGTATTGCAGTAGGTAACTCTGCTGCAGAAGACCCCGTTAAAGTGTTAAAGAGCAAACATGTCATAGTTCAAAGTGTGTCTGAGCCAAGCAAGGGTATTGTTCAGTTGCCTCATAGGCATGTGTGTTAGTCTGGGACCTTTAGAGAAACAAATCCACAGAAACTCATGTAAAAGAGAGAGTTTTATAGAAAGGTTAACTGCGCATCAAGAAAACATCCCAACCCAGCGCTGCCCAAGCCCACAAGTCCAATATTCACCCATTAACCCATAGGTCCAACACCAATCCAAAAGGTCCTCCTCCATCTCACAAAACACACACAATGACGCTTACTGCAAGAGGAAAGTCAAATAAGTGGATGTGTAAGCATCTCAGTGCTGGCAGGGGTCTCTACACGGCTGCTCCAGCACCCAGGACTGCATCGGGGTAGGTCCATGTGGCTTCTCCTCAGGGATGTCTTGCAGGAAGTCAGCCTTGCCAGCTGAAGCAGGGAACTGGCTAAGACAGCTGCACCCTGGTGCGACCATCACAAAGCAAGAGACCTGCGAACTCGAAAAGCGAGGCTCACCACGCCATTTATCCCTCTGCCCTTCAATTAACCCCACCTGTGTTTATCGGCCAGGTTGGCACAAGAGACTAACTCAGCCTGTGTACGCTGGACGTGGACCAAGGAAGACCAGAGTAGAATCGAGGCCTTTGAATTTGGGGTTGATGAAGCACACTGAAAGTACCGTAGACTGTCAGGAGAACAAGCAAACCCGTCTTAGAAGAAGTACAGCCAGACTGCTCCTGAGAAGCTAGGATGGTGAGCCTTCCTGTCAAGTATTTCGGACATGTGATGAGGAGAGGAGAGGACTTCCTGGTTGGTAAAGCAGAGGCTCGGGGAGAAAAGATGATTGACTCGGTGCGTACAACAGGGGCGCAAACGTAACAACAATTGTGAAGACGATGCAATCCTGGGCAGCGCTTCATTTTTGTACCACGGGTCTCTGTGAGTGGCCGCGAGGGAACCTAACAACAACACTCCAAGCTGATTTTATTCTTATTTCCTTTATCGATTAATGGGAACTCGTTAAATCAAAGAATCGCCCCGTCTAACCTTGCGTTTTGCTTATCGTGGCTTGTTAGTCCTGAATTTGATGTCAGGTAACCTTTGGGGTACTTTCTACCAGTGTTATTATGGGGGTGGGGGGAGACCGAGAGAGAGCATGTTCAAGGTTACCCTGCTGTTAAAAATGCAAGGACATGGATGAGAACCCATGCAGCATCACCTCAATGCCCACGCACTTCACCACTGTGCTACGGAGTTTCTCACGGTTTTACATGCTTTTAAAAATAAAAAGCAAATTCAAGCATACCGAGTTCACCACCAGAATCATCGTCGGGTTCTTCAAGAAAATAGTTCCCAGAAAGCAGGTGCTGCCTCCTCGTTTCATCTTCATCTTGTTTTGAAAAACGTCACCTTAAGAATCCCCCTGTCACCCCAGAGATGGTCTAAAAGGCAGCATCAACATTTCACGTCTGGGGTGAAGAGGTTAAATGCCTTGCTTGCTACCCCAGAAGCTGGAGTGAAGGCCAAGAGCGCTTGGCTCAAACTGCTGAGTGGAAACCAAGAGGCCACATCTCAATATCGCTCTCCGTCATCTTCTGGGTTTGATTGAGAGTGTGGTTTTGCCATTAATGTCCCAGGGAAAAATGACATACTTTGGACACATTGCTCGATTCCTGGAGCAGAATAATTATAGGCTGTCATTACCAAGTGAGGCCCTTCGAAGAGACTTTTCTAAATTTAAAAATAACAAGAGAGAGAGGGAGTCTGCAGCGATGGCATGCTTGAAAGAACGCAGATTCACCCCATTTTGAGGTCCTCTATTTAATGCTGAGAGGGCCTGAATAACAACAAGAGAGCAAAGTGTTTACTTGAGTCTCTTGTCCGGTTCCTTAAAAAAGAGATGCGATCCTGTGCCTGGAGTCCAGGGGATCGTTTTTCATACCCTGGACTTCTGTGTCCTTATCTATAAAATGAGTGCAATGAGAGTTCCTACCTTTGGAGCCCTTTGGTGCAGTGGGCTGTGCACTGAGCTGCGAACCGCCAGGTCCGTGGTTCGAACCCACCAGCTGCGCCACGGGCAAAAGATGAGACTGTCTATGCCCAGAAAGATCTACAGTTTCCGAAAGCCAGCAGGGCGTTCTTCCCAGTCCAATAGGATCACTGTGCATCTGAATCGCCGTGATGGTGGTGAGTTTTGAGGGAACAGAATTGCTGAGAGGAGTCACAATGACAGGCACGTGGCTAACGATTTAGTAAGCATGAACTACTCACTGAAACGCTGTCAGTTCAGATTCGCCCAAAGGCACCTCGCCCGGCAATTGATTTCTAAAAGACCCCAGTCCCTGAAACCCCTGTGGAGCAGAATAAGGACAGGTGAGCCAGATGGAACTGCTGCGACTGGGATGGCTTTGGGGTGTGTGTTTCTGGGTTGTTATTGGGATGGTAACCTACAGCTAACGGGTCACGCCGAGTCCTCCTGTCCAAAGCCCACCTCAAGCCTTGATAGCACATCCTACTTCTCAGGCCGCGATCCCTCAGAAACAGACTGCAGGTTGGGCTGCAGATGACAGGAAAAGGGGGTCGCATGAATGCCTTTTGGTTTCCATCATAGGTCCACATTCGGTTTACATGGAGCTGGAGTCTGCTCAGTGGGCCCCCGTAGCATTAGGAATGCGAACATTCCCAAAAGGTGGCACAGAGGCACAAAAGTGATATGTGCTGTTGGAAAAATGGCGCTGCTAACCTTGCTTGATGCAGGGCAGCCACAACCTGTCCGTCCGTCCATCTGCAAAGCACAGTGAAATAAGAGGGCTGCTTTTAGTTCAAAGAGTGAATGTCCAGCCCTCCTTGGCTCACATCCTTCTCTGAAGTTTTTTAACATATGGCCAGTGGACATTCCTCTACAGAAGGATGATAAATGGGGAACAAAATATTGCCTTGGCCGGAGTTCAGATAAGGCTGGTTATTTCCTAGCTAGACCGCTTCCAGACCAGAGTGTTCAAGTCAGTGTCCCTGGAGGCGGTTTGTCTAAAGGCCCCAGTGTGGAATCCCAGTGATGTCAAAAGACCCCGTTGGAGCGATGCAGGCAGATTTTCCAGAATGATGTATTCCAGTGCTTCTCAGTTTTCCATTTAGGATGCTCAGGACTCAGGGAACAACCTCTTGAAGGGAAGATGTTTCTTCAGCGTCTTTTTATCCTAAAAATGCGTGTTCAGTTTGACTCCACGGTGTAACAGTAGTGGACTTTATGTAAAAAATCACAAGTGAGTTCTTTCTCAGATTTTGAAGCACTAGTTTGCGAACCACAGATGGAGTAGAGAGCACCCAGACTTTGGACCAGAACCCCACTTAGGTTCTCCTCCTGATCCCACCATGGCGTGCACGTTGCTCTCTGAATCTGTTTTCCCATCTGCAAAACGGAGATAATAATATCTGCCACGTGGCCTTCGCTGATGAGGCTTTTGTGACTGGCCTGTGGAACGTGCCCAGCAGAAACTCGGGCACACGGAAAAGCCTTCTCTTCTTTACCTAGTGGCAAAGTGGCAAATTCAAATAGATTAACATTTGACGGGGCCCCATCCAGAAACATCCTTGTCAGCTCAGCCCTGTCAATCCTTTCCGTGAACCATCGCTTCTCCCACTTCCTTCCGGGGCTTCTTGTTCCCAGTCCTCCTCTGATTCCTCTCCCTCTGCCCTGGGCCAATGCTGCCCCTTCTGGCTCGAGTGGCTGACTACTCGAACACGAGGGTGAGTTCAGTTCCAGACCTGGAGGTGGCTCAGGGCCACCCATCACTATACACCCAATAAACTTGGTCTCTATTATAGTTTTGAGTTATTTTCCTCCCCCTCTCTAGGAGGCCTTCTAATATGATCCTTTGCAGAGTGATTGGTAGTGTGAGACAGGGATCCCTTAGTCCTTCTGGTCTCAAGAAGACGGAGACTAAGACGGTCCACTGGTCCACTGGTTTCTCTCTGTCTTTAGATTTTCATCCTTCTTCTTTTCTCTGGATGGGGCGAGATCAACATTTGCACCTTAGAGAGAAGTAAGGGCTTCTTAACAATATCTGTCTAGGAGATGACTTAGTAGGTCTTCTTGGTCTGTTGGGTGCCATCAAGTTGATTCCAGCTCATACCATCTTCTAGGACAAGCTGAATCAGCTGTATTCATATCAGACAAAAGAGACATCAAGATTCAAAAGCATTACTCGAGATAAAGAGGGATTGAAAAAAATCACAGGACAGAGAAAAATCACAAGGGAAATTAGAAAATATTTTGGACTGAATGACAATGAAAACACAACAGATCGACATGTATAGGATTCAGCTAATGTAATACTCAGAGGAAAATGTTTAGTTTTAAGTGCATTTCTTAGATAAGAAGAAAGGTTTATGCTTGATTAACTTCTACTTTAAGAAACTAAGAAGAAAATGTATTAAATCCAAATTAAGGAGTAAATGGTAAATGATAATATTGCACTAACTCAATAAAATTTGAAAACAGGCAAACAGAGAAAATAAGCAAAACTCAAAGTTGGTTACTTTAAAAATTAACAATATGGATACACTCTTAGCAGGAAAAAGAAGGGGAACTATACCACCATTATCAGGAACGGAAGATGAAGTATTATCACAGATACTATTACAGACCATTAATGACCCGCCGTTTGGAGACGACACAACCTGTGTCCTAAGAGCCAAGAGGATGTGAAGCACTTCTTGGGGAAAACAAAGCCTTCAGCCTTCACTATGGATCACACTTCAACATAAAGCAACATTTCTCACTAGTGGGTCATAAGTAACATCATGATAAACAGAGAAATATTGAAGTTATCAAGGGTCTCATTCTATTTCAATCCACAGACAATGCCCATGGAAGAAGTAGCTTAAAGCAAACAAACAACCCCCAATGTACTACATTGGGCAAATCTTCTACAAACAGCTTTGGAGTGTTAAAGAGAAAAATAAAAGTCACTTTGAGAGCTAAGTCTCTAAGGATTATAAGCCATGATATATATAATATATATAATTTGAGGAGAACACTTATTAATCTTACAAGGTACAAAGACACAGGCCCCTTATCTGGATGAGGGCGGCCACTAGCATGAGGTCATAATGGGGCCTGAGGATTCAGTCAGTCAGGACGCTAGTTAAATAAGGCCAGCATCAAAGGAAACGGTCACAAATACACGATTCGTGGCCGATCAAAACATCGCAGTAACAGATGGACAACAGAAGTGGTGATTGGGACATGCACATTATGTTGGACAAAAGAGCTTACAAGATTGGTCCAGGGCTGTTGGACCAAGGTAGTCCAAGAATGATTGACAGGGTATGACTCCTGATCATTCCACCTGCTGGACTGTCTTCGGGATGGTGATTTCCAACAAGCCATGATACTTTTAACCACTTTACATGCATGTGAAAGCTGGACTGTGAGTCGGGAAGACTGTGAAAGAATTGGTGTATTTTAAGGATGGTGTTGGCAAGGAATACTGCAAGTGATTTGCACTGCCAGAAGAATGACCAAGTCTGTCTTAGAAGTTCAGCTAGAATGCTCCTTGGATGCAAAACTAGTGAAATTTCATCTCATGTGCTTTGGACATGTTGTCAAGAGAGTCCCTGAAGGAGGACATCATGCTTGGTGAAATAGAAGATCGAAGGAAAAGAGGAAGACTCCCAGTGAGATCAATAGATACAGTGGCTGCAGCAGTGGTTGTAGGACGACCTAAGATTGTGCCATGTGTTTTTTGTTGTTGTATTTTTGTTGTTGTTGTTGTTGTTATAGATAGGGTGCTATGAGTTAGAACTGACCCAATGGCTCCAATCAACCACAATATAATTCCAGGACTCCAAAAGTTGGCAGTTATATAACCTATTGTCAACTTGAGAATATTAAGGGCAAAGGGGTGGAATCTAGCCTGTCAATCAGGTCGCAGCTTGATGACCTCATTTGGAGGTGCGAAGGAAATAAATAGCTCACCGGAGATGAGACACACTCACTCCCTTTGAGATGTTACTGATGACAAGCCTGATGGAGCTACGCTGATGCAGCCAGAGCCCTGGAGCTTGAGTAGCCACATGGAGACCCATACCAGTGCTGAGATTCTTTGACCACCACTAGATCCACAATACTTTTTCCACCCACTGGCTTGTGATCTTCCTGTACTCGGCATCATTGCTTGCGTGAGTCTAAGGAGGAATTTATGAACAAGTATCAACATATGGGCTAACATTGGACTTTTGGACTTGATCTCGACTGGGCTGGAATGTTTTCTTAATGTACAATTGCTCTTTGATATACAGTTCTGTCTTACACCCATCTGAGTATCCATGAACTTGTTTCTCTAGTCAACCCAGACTAACACAAAAAAAGTAACAGCAAAACGCCTTTCGTTAATATGTGTTCTTCTGTTCTGGCCACTCCATTGTTCACTGTTCTCAACATCTGGACATTTTTTGTGGGGTGCTGCATTCATAGCAATAAATAGTGTTTACTATATGAGTTGAGACTCTGATGCCAACAACTGCAAGGCATTTGAGAAGTGTCCAACCCCACAGACGGTCTTTTACCAGGAGGCAAGGAAGGCACTCTCAAATGCAGAGCTGAGGTCGGGTTATTTTCGGATGGTGGTGGAGGGTGTTTTCAGAGTGAAAATATGGGAGACGTTGCATAACACCAAAGAGGAGGTTGCAGCAGAACGATACATGGGAGAAAGTCTTGTTGGAGTGCTTCTTGACATGCTCGTGTGTGTTCATAAGCGGTTTTCAGCAGCAGCTCTTATCCAAATGGGGAGACACAGCAGGTCAGAAAGCAGTCTTCAGTGAAGTGTAGAAAAAGGCCCCGGGCAGAGAAAATCCAAACAAAATGTTCTTAGCTCAGAATTTGCTGCTGCTGAGCCTGGACATCTCCAGTAGCATTATTGATGGCGGGCTGCGGGGGATGGGGGATGGGGGAGTGGGGGGGCTGCTTTTTAACCAGACCTCTCTGGTATTGGATACCTCATGCTTCCAATGTTCTTCAAGCCAAAACATTTATGTCTAACTCTCAAGAGCTACAAGTAGCAGGCATTTTTAGTAGTGGCAAGCCTTTGGAGAAACAGAGAAATGGGCTGGAATCCCAGATCGGTGTGGGAGTAGGAGATGGATAATTTGGAACACGTTCCTTCCTTTCCGTAAAGATGGAGGTTGTATCCTTTAATTCTTACAACATCCTGGGTTAAATATTATCATCCTCCTTTTGTGCATGATGAGTGATGGTTGCTTTGATGCTTCCAGTCTGGTAGACTTTGACATCCTGGCAGAAGCTAACTAGAAACTGTGAGTCTGGAAAATCCTAAAAATAAATGACTCCTGTCATAGCAGACACCCCTACCCTACCAACCAGCACAGTGCTGGATGCATGGATGCATCATCGAATTAATATTTATAAGGTGGATGGATGGATGGATGGATGGATGGATGGATGGATGGATGGATGGATCAGTGTTCTCAAACTGGAGCTGTTCCTTCCACAAGCATTAGCTCTACCCCCATCGCTAAGTGATGTGGGTGTCACAAAAGGAACAACAGGCATGTTACCCTGAAATCCCTTAGCTTCGAAGTTGGAATACTTGGCAGTCATGGGAAACCACCAAGGGAAACAGGAGGATTGTTTAATAGCAACCTCTCTTCTTAGGATGCCTAGCTTCTCTCATTTCCCAAGAAGATAGTATTTCATGTAGTAATAACAAAGTCCTCAGAGGGTTCTTATCAACCCCTTAAGAGACCTTTCTCCCAGTTTTCTTCAATCACTAAGAGAGCTTAAAGAATTGAGCTTTATTAATAGTGCTATTGTCCCAGGAATAAAACAGACCTACATGAAACCATGAGTTTTCTTAGCTTAGATGTGCTCGGTGCATGAAGAAAAAACATGGAATAGAGAGCTGAGGTCATAAAGTGATTTGACATTTTAAGAAATAAGGGTGGTATATTGGGGTCAGGGTGTGATGCTCACACCCTGGAGCTAATGGCTCATATCTTGCTGGACACAAGGCAGCAAGGATAAGGACATTTTCCCAAACAGGCTTTGCTTATTCTGGTACCAAGAAACCAGAGAGCTCAAGAAAATACTTGTAAAGAAAAGGAAATAGGCATAGCAAAAACACTGCAGTTCCCAGACTGTATCTGGCAGAGAAAAAATAAAATACAGCGAAGCCAAAGAACTTTTTCACACCCCCAATATGCCTTTTTTAAAAACCCTGTCCCTTAAGCTTTCAACTTAACACACGATTCCAAGTTTAACATTACAAAAGCACCCCAGTCTTCACAGCCTAAGACCACACTCATTTGTAATGTCCAGTCTCTTCGCAAGGAGCCCCCGTGTGATCGTGGGTTATGGGGGGCTGCTAACCACCAGGTCAACCATTTGAACCAACGAGTTCCTCTGAGGGAGGGAGAAGAGGCTTTCTGCCCCCGTCCAGATTTCCAGCCTTGGAAACCCACCGGGGTGGTTCTACTCTGTCCTGTAGGGTCGCTGTGAGTCGGAATCGGCTTGAAAGCAGTACATTTGGTTTGGGGTTTTGAGTTTAATCCCTTTGTACCTAAGAGAATGGTGCCCTCACCCGGCTATTCTCATAGATGCCACAGTGTCACCTCTGTGTGCTCAGAAACAGACCCTTGGTTTTCCCATTCCAGCCTCACCCTCCCCTTTCATCCGCTCTTTTATCCCAGCTCTACCCTCACCTGCCAGCCTCACCCTCACACTCACCTGCCAGCCTCACCCTCTTATTTCAACCTCGCTCTCATGGCACTCTGCTTGGCTTCTGTGGCTCTGATCGTGAGCCTGCTGAACTAAGCTGCCCTCTGTTAAGGAGACACACACACACACACACACACACACACACACACCATGACCCTGCCTGGCCTTGGTGGGAGACCCTGCTCTCATCTCCATTCCTTCCGCTGATGCCTGAGGTCTATGCAACAGCAGAGCTGAAACGCAACTGCGCTCTTTAAGGGGGTGAACTGAACTATCAGGCGTCTTTGGGTAATGCTAACTGACAGGCTAGAAGAGTGAACCCCCCAGCAGTACTGCGGAAGAAAGGCCTGAAGACGGATCTGTTCCCATCAAGAAGAGCCAAGAGAGACCTGGGGAACCGTTCTAACCTGTAGCACCGAGGTTGCCAGGAGTCAGAATAGGCTTGATAGCAACACGTTGACTGGAAGGTTAGGAGGCTCTGGGTGGTTCCAACCAATAAGTGCTTGGTTGACAGTTCAAGTCTCCCAAACAAGGGACTTTGGGGAAAGAGAGCCTGGTGATCTGCGCCTGAAAAAAGCAGTCACTGAAAACCCTTTCGGACGCAGTCCTACCTGGACACACGTAAGGCTGCCAACAGTTGAAACAGACTCAATAGCAGCTGTTTGGGGCATTTTGATGGAAATATCAGGATGATGTAAAGTACAACACCTGGGTGCAGACCTGCACAGGGATTAATTACCAGTCAGAGATTGCTTGGTCTCCTTGCACAGAGCCAAGAGCAGCTCCTCTGACACAGCTGGAAAGGCATGCTGATCCAGGGAGAGGGAGAGGGAGAGGGAGGGAGGGAGGGAGAGAGAGAGAGAGAGATTTATTTGTCCTCAGTACATCGTAAGATCCACTCAAGTTTTCATTTCAAGATTGGCCTCTTCCAGGAAGATTGACATTAAGAATATCCATTCTTCCCCCTCACCTCTGGAGCAAAGATTTGCCAGATGTTTGTTATGCTCCAGGCACTGTAGTAGACACTAAGGATACAGTGGGGGAACAAAACAGACATGGTCCCCGATCTCATAGAGTTTAAAGTCTACAACAGGAAGAAAAAAAACACCCTACAAAATTATAAGTTAATAGAGATCGTAACTACATTAATGGTTTCATGGGGGTGTCGTGGGAGAGGTTGGGGGCAAATGGGGAGCTAATAACCAGGAGTACAAGAAAGAAGAAAAGGTTCTAAAATTGGTGTGGTAAGGATTGTCCAACTCTTCTTGATCTGAGTGAACTATTGAACTGTGGAGAGAGTGGTGTAAGAGGAGGCTAGACAAGGAGACAGGAGCCAGTCCGGGTAGATCCCGGAAGGCCATGACAAAGACCGTGGACTGCTCTTGAAGAGTATTGAGCAGAAGGACCAATGGCATGCTTTGATATACAGTGTTTGAAGAGTCCTCCAGACGTCATGTACAATGAATGGAAGATGGAGCAAGAGGGCAGTTGAAGGACAACTGGAGATGGCCAGTGGTCTAAGCAAGAAATGCTGATGGCTTGGACTGTGCTACTAGAGGGGAAGCAACTTCAAAATAGATGTGGAGTAGAATCAATGCAACTGGATTACAGATTACATGCACATACTAGGGGAAGAGAAGACTAACAGAAAAAGTCCAGAAAAGTTACAAGTTTTTATTTGGCGAGTAGGGCACTGACAAGATGGTCAAGCAATAGTCAGTCCATTTCCAAAGGTCCTAGCTATTCGGTCTTAAAGAGTCCATGTGAGAAGAATGGCCAACTTAGGCCAACCCCTCCTCATAGACCCCTATCTCTTTAAAGCCCCCAACAGTCTGACAATCCAGTGAATGACGTCACGCCCCTGACACACATAATAAGTCCTTCCCGCTAAGTATTCCTGGGAAAACAGCCGATAGAGGGAATATTGTGAAGAATTTATCACAGTGATTGTACCCCTAGGTACGAATCCTACCTCTGCCACTGACGGACTTGGGTTCCTTACTTGCTCTGTGACTCAGTTTCCTTATCTGTGAGATGGCAGTGAACAATAGTATCTACCTCCAAGTGCTGTCAGAAGGCTTACGTGGATGACAGGTGACATGTTTAGATGCTGTGGCACACAGTAGAGACTCAGACCCCTTCCATCTGTCGTGTCAGTTCCCAGCTCATAGCAAGTCTATAAAGGGTTTCTGAGGCTGTCAATCTTTATAGGAGCCGATAGCCTCCGTTTTCTTCAGCAGAGTGGGCTGTGGGTTTGAACTACCAACCTTGTGGTTGGCGGCCAACAGCACTCCTGGGGCTCCTTTTGGTGAGGAGATACCCTTCGTCTTCATGAACTCAAATGGTGTCGGAAGCTTCTCACGTCTCCAGCACCGTTTAGGATGCTGGTTAGCAGAGTATGAAGTCCTTTCAGTCAGACAGAATGGACTTCAAGTTTCTGCTCTCTTGCAGAACCTCTTTGAGCCCACATGTCTCCCTTGTAACTAGAGGGATCATAAAACCTTGAGTGGATCTTGTGAGACTAAGGCGGAACCCATTGATCAATACTTTGTACAGGTGGATGTTCAACCAATGTTGGCTCTCTCTCTAATTTAAATAGAGCACACTTAACCCTCGAATCCTCAGGAGAATCCAATGGAGAAAGGTAATCTCCGACCATTTCATGAACCTTTAGCCTATGAATAAATGTACATGTTTTAGGACTTATACTTTCTTGCCCTATTCAGCACAGCATGATGCTATCTGAGAACTGGGTTAAGGCTGTCAAATGCCAACCCAAAGGTTGGCGGTTTGAGTCTACCCATCAGTGCCTGGGAAGAAAAGCCTGGGCATGCCCTTCTGAAGAGTCAGACGTTGAAAATTCTAGGGGCCACAATTCTACTCTGCCACACAGGGGTCACCACGAGTCAGAATCCAGGGCAACGGTTGACCCGTTTATGGAGCTATTTAAAAAACAGGTACACAGCTATGGCGTCTTACATCCCAGAGAGAGATGGCCCGAGGAGAGTCTATTGGGTCTCCCAAACCATCTGTATTTCCCACTGCAAAGCCTGCCCTTTGCTCAATGCCAGGCCCACTTCCTCTCTCTGTTCCCACCACCTGGAACAATCGGAGTAAGAAAACATGGGCAGGAGCCCAGAGAAAGCACTCTGGATGATCCTGGAAAGCCTAGATGCCTTAGGCTTTTATTTTCCAAGCTGGCTGCACCGCTTCCTTTGGCCGAGTCCTGGGGGTGGCAGTTTGCTCTGGACACCTTCCTTCTGTCCACAGTCTTTCCAGTGGCCTTCCCAGGTTCCGGGAACTCACCTCTCCCTGACTTAACTGAGTCATTTGCATTTTGATATACATATGTCTAAGTTGCTCTGGCCATTCCCATCTCCCCAGGAGCAGTGGCATTTGAAGACTCCCATCCAATGTAAAGGGAAAAGCTTGTTCCTGCTAAGGGAATTAAAACCTCCACAGTGTCCTCCCCCTCGATCCTTGAACTCTCTGTGTTAATTGTAGTCTGTGATGTGTTTGGGCCCTGAAAGGATAATGCGATACCACAGCTTGACTCTGGTAGACTTTTGGAGGACGAGCAAAGCAATATAGCAACATCTACGAAGAGAAGAAAAAGACTGGTGGCTAGGTGTGGACCCGCAGCAAAATAAAAAATGACTGAATAAACCTAATGGGGTCTATACCCTGAGATGCTCTTCAAACTCTGGAAGCAAAACTAGCCTCCGATGCCACCTTGTAGCTAAAAATTATAAATTGGTTCAAAACATAATGAATACCAACTGCAAGTACTGTGCTCCTACAAAAAAAAAAATATCACCTCCTGTGGTTGGTGCCATTCAGCCTGGTCCAACTCACACCAGAGCAAGACACTGCCCCGTCCTGTGCCCCCACCCCACCCCACCCCCACCCCCACCTCACAAGTGTTCCTGTGCTGGAGCCCACTGGTGCAGCCACCATGTCGCCCAGCTTGTGGAGGGCCTTCCTCTTGTTGGCTGTCCCTCCCCTTTCCCAAGCTTGAAGTCCTTCTCCAGGGACTGGTCTCTCCTGGCAACATGACGGAGTCTCGTTATCCTCGCCCTTAAGGAGCATTCTGGCTGTACTTCTTCCAAGACAGTTCGGTTAGTACTTTTGCCATCCATGGTACTTTTCCATAGGCTTCACCAGCACCGTCATTCAGCCGCACCCATGCCTCTTCACTGGTCCGCGTTTATCATCCAACTTCCACATGCCTGTGCGGGGACTGAACATACGGTACCTTGGGATGGGCACACGTATCCTCAAAGTAACATCTCTGCTTTGCAACACTTTAAAAATCACCTGGATGAGATCAAACGGTCAATACTAACTTTAAAATAAAGACGAGACGATAAGGATACAGCGTCTGGTGGGCCTTGGGTCTGTGACCCAATGTCGTGTGTTGAGAATGACACTTTCTCTCACAGTGTGGAGCACTGGGAGCTCCTGAGTGCACACGCTCAGCTGCTCCTGGGAAGATCGGGGCCTCCTCTGTACCCTTGGCCTCTCTCCTTTACTTTGAAAGTTCAACAAACTGACAGACAAGCGGTGGCCAGAGAAACAAGGTCCACAGACAGGGAACAGGCAGCCAGACATGATGAGAATGTTCACACGGGACGGAGCCTGTCACCCGTGTCACAGGACAGCTTGGGGAGAAAGTGCTGAGTGGGAACCTGGACTGCCGTGTAAGCCTCCACCCAAGCATAGTCAAAGATGATTATTTTTTAATTAAGAAAGACTAATGGCACTTCTTTGCATTCCAGAGAACAGATCCGCCAAGGCCTAGAGGAACTCCAGAAAGTCCTGCCCGGAGGGGACACGTACATGCATGAAGGATTTGAAAGGGTAATTTTAAAACAGCTCTAAAACTCCCAATAGAAAATGTGATATTAGAACCTTAGCGCAGGGCAAGCTGATGAGATTAAGGGGGCCATGTATTAAGGAGGTTGAATAACACCCAATACAACAGAGCAAAAAATAAATGTGTTCTTTGTAATCGTCTACACTAATCATTCGATCCCAAAGACCTGAAGAATGGAATTTCCTGCTTCCGTTCCTGACTCTGAGAAGGGTCTGTTGACTCATGCTTGGTTGGCATTCCTAAATGACACTGCCTGAAGCCTCCTGTACTCCCTACATGGCATTTGCCTGGATGGTGGCTTCAAGAGTGGAGGGACAATTTTAGGGATTTCGACCTTAAGAAAATAAATTTGAGGGCACAAGAAGTCACTGATCCATTTGCCTAAATATATTCGCTAAATGTGAGGACAAGACAGATGGCCTCCGTTGGTATTTGAGTGAAGCCTGGGGGGGTGGCATAAAGAATCCACCCGAGTCCTAGTTGCACGTCTAACACCAGCTCCCACTGTCCACTGTGGTCTCTGGAATGGCCCACACTGGCCATCCTCTCATGCCTCGCTACTTTCTCTTTCAGGCCAGTGAGCAGATTCACTATGAAAACAATCAAGGTAAGACCATATGGAGACATGGCAGCACCAACTTTGTAACTGTTTTCTGTGTTTGCTTCTGAAAAAAATGCCTCCGTAGCCTCATGTTTTCAAAGACACATAGGATGTCATCTGTAATCCTTGCCCGTGCATCACATCACAAAGAGAAAATGTGTAGAAGACGATGGGTACCAAGAAAAATTATATGAAAGTAGTTTAGAGCTCTTTATGGCCAGTCTGGAATTCCCACGGACAGCCCATTCATGTTGAATTTAAAAACATTGTCAATACTTGAATGGTCTATTGAAGTCTTGGATTTTGTGTCAAGTTTAATTTTCTTGTCCTCTGAGCTCTAAGCCTCTTTATTACTGTCAGTGGCTACAATGTCTTAAGATAACAATTTGATTTAAACTTTCATTCAAGTGAAAAAAAGTGAAATATACTAGTAGTATGTTCAACACATTGAAATATTAGTATTTATTATTATAATAGGACTGCTATTACTATAGTATCTTTTATAGATCGCATTTCTTTATCTGAGGCAAATCATTTAAAAGAATCAATGCTACCGTAGGGAATTATCTTTCAAGCTTGTAAAAGATGTCAACTTCCTCTTTTTAAAAGGGAATAAAGTGAACAACCTCACTACCAGCACCAGTGCTTGTCAATGTTAAACATAGCAAAATGAATAGAAGTGTGAAAAAAAAAATCACTCAAAGAATTCTCATAGGTTTTGCCAGCTGCCAGCTAACCACCAGAAGTTAGAAGTTCAGAAGTTCAAACCCAGCAGCCATTCTGGAGGAGAAAGATGAGACTGTCTACTCCTGTAGAGACTACAAGTCTCAGAAACCAAAGAGGGCAGTTCGATCCTGCCCTACAGGGTCACCAGGAGCTGGAACTGACTCCGTTTTGAGACAGTACTTTCAAGAATTCCTGATGCTTCGGTGGTGAGGAATTTGTCTACTAGCATAAAGGCTGATGGCTCACCGCCTCCCCCCCACCCCCCAGCCATTCCCGGAAAGAACGATGTGGCAGTCTTGGCCCCTGAAGGTCACAGCCGTCACCACTCAGTGGGGCAGTTCTGCTCCATCCCAAAGGGCTGCTACAAGTTGGACTCGACCCCACAGCAGCAGTTTTGTTGTCTAATCGATCACGATGCCCATTACTCTTTGCTAAGATCTCTTCAAAGGGCAGTGGTGTGTGGCCACCTATAGCATGTGAGAAGGGCCAGGCGCCATCCCATGTATCAGAGTTTGCTCTAATGACATGGACTGCTATTAGTACTCCCAGCTAAGGGAGCCAACAGTTAAGTACCTCTGGAAGCAGTCTTCCTC
>NW_022106471.1:2569868-2571873 GCF_000313985.2 Echinops telfairi | reverse complement strand
TCAAGGGCTCAAGCAGGAAAAAAAAATGCTTTGGAAATGACGATGGCAGCATCCGTGCAAATGTGCTTGACACAGTGGATGAATGTATGGCTTGTGATAAGAGATGTAAGAGCCCCCCCAACAAAAGCGTTTAATAATAAAAAAGGAATTAAGTCCATTTTCCTGTCTTATACATAGTAGGATTCCTCCCTTTCAATGTAGTTGCACATTCTGCTGTATTTTTTGAGGGAGGAAAGGGCGCTGCCTTGTTCTAGAGGCTTTGAGATCTTAGGTCTTCCATTTAAACAAACAAATGAAACGGAAAAATCAATGGCACCAATCTACTTCCACTTGCCCTCATGTTTTTCATAAGGCTTTATTTTATTTTTATTTGTTATTAAAAAACTGGCCATCTGCTCCCATCAAATGACAGCCTAGGGGAAAATGAGGGGGGCAGTTCTGCTCTGTCACTTGCGGTGGCAAAGAGTCAGAATTGACCTGATGGCACCTAAGGGTGACAGAGACAGAGGGTGACACGGGGGCAAGGCAGGAGGAAGACCAGTGAGGGAGGAGGATGCTGGGCTCTGAGGTCCAAGTTAATCATGGAGTACATGTGGCTTAAGCACTTGAATACTACTACCATTCCATTTAAGTTCCATTCTCTCCGCAAGCCTAAAGTCTGTGTTCATTTGTTCATTCATTGTTAATTGAGACTTGGGCAAGGGCTAGGTATGGATGATGCTAGACCCTGGGGATACAGAGTTAGAGACAGTTGCTGCCCCACAGGCCTTACCCTGTAATGAGGTTTACCTTTGAAAGGCTCCTGCTGACAGAAGGCAGGGGAGATGATGCGGGTAGGCCCGTTAACCCTCCCCTCCACTAGTACAAAAGATAATTCATGGTAGATACACAAGCCAACACGGCACACGCTTTCTGAGCATTTGGTAAAGACTGGAGTTCTGTATTCTAAAGCTGAAACGATGTGATGGGAAGACTGGGACACGACAAATGCCGGTCAAAGGAGGCAGAACCCCTAATAAGGGAAAAAGCGAGGGTGAAAATGGTGGATGTCAGAGGCTCCAAACAGGGGTCAACAGAAAGGAATGTGAGGTATGGCGCGTACAGACGTGGGAAACTATTCCGAGTGCCAGTGCCAATAGAAGGAGGCTTTCTGAAATAGAAAGATTAATTGCAAGATATATATAAAAACGAATTGCTCCATTCTGGCCCTCCCAGATAAAGTCCAATTGGAAGAGAAGGGACCCAGAAGTTGTTGAAGACAAGCTCGGGACTAGACTGTGGCGAAAAGCAGCAGGGCATATTTCTAACATGAAGGGGGAAATGAGACAAATGTTTCTATGACGTCCAGAATTCAGTGGATTTGCAGGTTCACATGCAGGAAGGAAGGAAGGAAGGAAGGAAGGAAGGAAGGAAGGAAGGAAGGAAGGAAGGAAGGGAGAAAGAACCTGATTCAAATTAATATGAGTATACGGGGCACTTAATTGTATGTTTATTATCAATTATTTATTGAGCACCTACTGTGTATGTCCAGGATTTCTGCTTTTTATTTTATTTTTCTGAAGCACAGCTGCACCTGAACATCGAAAATCAGAGCCTTCAATGTGTCAGATATTAAAATCAAACCTCAGTCTGAATGTTACTCATTCTGTGCCCCCCTCAATAGCTACATTCTAGCTACGGGCCTGGGTTCACCTACTTGAATGTGGACCACAATTCCCATCCCGTTAAACCTTCCATAAAGAATCAAGGCAAAGCTTGGGCTGGGAAACGCCCTCCGTTGCTGACGGATGGAAATGGAAAGGACCATCGCTTGCTGATGGATGGATGGATGGATGGATGGATGGATGGATGGATGGATGGATGGAAAGGGCCATTAGTTGCTGACGGATGGAGATGGAAAGGACCATCGCTTGCTGATGGATGGATGGATGGAAAGAGCCATTGGTTGCTGGCGGATGGATGGATGGAAAGGGCCATTGGTTGCTGATGGATGGATGGATGGAAA
>NW_022106471.1:2561438-2569195 GCF_000313985.2 Echinops telfairi | reverse complement strand
TTGCTGATGGATGGATGGATGGAAAGGGCCATCGCTTGCTGATGGATGGATGGATGGAAAGGGCCATCGGTTGCTGGCGGATGGCTGCCACAGTGTCTGCACTTGAGGGAGCAGCGTGTGCTGAACGCAAGCAACTTAAACTGCTCAACAGTTAAAGACGCTGTGTTGAGGTCACCGGGAAGGGGCAGGGCATTATCTAAAAACCGAGACATTGGGACGGAAAGGTATATGGTGAGAATTCAAACTGAAAATGCTACCACGTACTGCTCTTAGAGCTAAGCACTGTCTAGAAATGATTTCATTCCATCACACTCTAAGCTACAATGACAGAGGAACATCCATTCAGGCTCCAAAAGTATAAATAACAAGCCCAGAATTGACCCGCCAAGAAGCCTGTGCTTTAAAGCATTTGTTAAACACAGTGCTTCCCTCTTGGGTATACAAATGAAAGGCCCCAGTGAGCGAAATGCTGGCTCAAGTACTGTTGAACTCGAGAATCTAATATAAGATATCTGGCCTGGGTTCAGAGCCATATACCCTGAACAACTCCTCGGGGACCCCGTTGGGTGCAGCGCAGCTCTGAGGCACAGAATCATGGGTGTTGATTCCAGGTTTCTCAGCAAAAGAAAGTATATGAAGACTTGGCTTGTTTTGCTCAAACATCCAAAATTCTTAGCCGCAAACTTCTAAAGCTTCCCAAACAGGCACAAAATATTGGAAAGAGAAATTCTCCATCTGGTTTTGAAAACCCAGGGAGACCATTGGAGGGGTTGGGTTTTGACTGATGGTGCAAAAGAATGGAGAGGAGCCAGCACTCCTGTCAAAATCAATCATGGACCCGATGGTCAGTGTATGATGGTCACTGTTAGAACCGACATGCGTCCTATGCGAAGCCCTTTCCACAAAGGGTGCTGCTGCTTGTGAACCTCTCTTGGGTGTTCAGGGACGAGGGTGGAGAGCTTGGCAAACATTCCCTTCAACCCACGTGACACTTTCCAGAGCAAAGCCAGGGGTCAGACCCACGTCCTTCAGGTTCTGAAGAGCGCGGTGCTTTGGCACAATAACAAAAGCTAAAAGGCAGGTCACTAGACATCCATTTGAGGAGCAGAAAGGCTCCTCGTTTACCAACAACATTTAAAATACCTCCCTTGACCCCAAGGGAGCTCTGGTGGCACAGGGGTTACATGTTAAGCTGCCAACCTTGAAAGTCCATGGTTCGAGGCTACCAGCTGCTCCTTGGGAGAAAGGCAGGGCTTTCTACTCCGGCAAGTGTTTCAGTCTCAGAAACTCACAGGGGCAGGTCTACCTGAGTGGTCGCTAAGAGTCAGCATTAACTCTATGGCAGTGAGTTTGTTTGGGGGGAGGTTTTTTGGTGGTCTCTCCTCACTAGTCTCCTGCCCTCCCTTGAATTTTCAAAGCCCGCAGTCAGGGCCGCACTTCTGTGAATCTTGTTCAGCTCCTCCCGCTGCACAGCCCCCCATCCTGGTGCCCCCCCAGGCCTTGTGTTAGAATGTGCCCCAGAGGAGGAAGTCCGTCCCTGAGAACAGAAGCTGCGCTTGCATCCTGGTGCCCATAAACGCTGGATCCAAGAAGTGAAACCGGAAAAGCTGAGCGGAGTAGCCGTTGCCTCTGCGGCTCCTCCTAACTCTTTCCCTTTCTTTTCTTGACCCAGGCTAACAGGTCCCGAGACCTTGGTGCGATTGTCTACTGTGTGGGCGTGAAAGACTTCAATGAAACACAGGTATGAGCATGGCTTTCCTCACATGTGCATGACAGAGACAATGCGGAGTCGCTGCCCAAGGCGCCAACCACCGCGGCATCAGCATCCCTTAGTTCGATGATCCAGGCAGGTCTTTCTTGGTAGATGTTAAGTTGTCAAGGTGTCAGACTCAGAAGACCCCTGTTGATCGGTGGGGTGGTTGGTTTCATTAAATCTGACAGATTGGATTTTCGTAAGTTACACGATGACATGCCTGCTTCTCATGAAAAAATGCCAGGCATTTGCAATGTCAGAAAACATCCTAAATACTCAGATAAGTGGACATCCACCCAAGTAAAGATTCCTCAGTGTGCTTCATAGTGCTTTTGTTACCGTAGTGATGAGAACGCGCCTGCGATACATTGTTGAGTGAAGAAGGGAGGGTCAGAAGACAGCGGGGGCCTTGTATAAGCTCATTTTAAAACCCTGTGTACGTTTACATAAAAGTCAGGAGGGGCTGTGTATCAACGGAAGCAAGGAAGCAAACTTGGAGAGATGGGTGATGGCGTTATGAGTAACCTTTGGGTTTTTTCAAAGCGTTTTGTTTTCTAAATTATTTTAATTCTCCTCGGTTTTGTGACGTTTTCACAATGAGTATGCATTGCTTCTGCCATTGTTAATTGTGTGTGCACGTGTACCCCATAAGCAAATGTGGTGAAGAAGGCGGATGGTGCCCAGCTATTAAAAGATATAGCATCTGGGATCTTAAAGGCTTGAAATTACACAAGCCGCCATTCAGCAGTGAAGCAACAAGTCCATATGGAAGAAGCACACCGCCGGTGTGATCATGAGGAGTCATAGGGACCGGGTGATAGGCATCAGCAGACACATAACAAGCAAAAAAATTGTTGAGAATGAGGGGGGCTAGAGCAGAGATCCAAAGACCATCGGTAGACAGTGGAACAATCTCCCCCCAGAGGGGCCACAGGGAAGGGATGAGTCACCAGGGTGCAGTAAAGCACTGAGGAAATACACTATATTCCTCTGGTTCCTTGAGGTTTCCTCACCCCCCACCCCCACTACCATAACCCCAGTGCTGCTTCCCAATTCAGACTAGACCAGAACATGTACACAGGTATAGAAAGGGATGGGAGCTCACGACACACAGAATCCAGGAACAGGAGTGGGAACAGTGATACCAGAAGGATAAGGGGGAGAGGGGGAGAGGAAGGGAGAAAGGGGGAACCAACGCAATGATCGACACATAACCATACCCCCCTCTACAGAGGGAAGAACAACAGAAAACATGGGAGAAGGGAGACAGTGGTCGGTGTGAGAGATGAAAATAAAAACAATATGCAATCTATACTATAAGGGTAGGGGAGAGCGGGAAAAAGAGCTAATACCAAGGGCTCCATAGAAAGTAAATGTCTAGAAAAGATTGAGGGCAACATATGTACAAGCATGCCTGATTCAATTGATGTATGGATTGTGATAAGAGTTATACGAGCCCCCAATAAAATGATTTTTTTTTTAAAACAAGCCATGCCCTAGCACTGACAATCACTGTGGAAAGCACAGAACATGTGAGCCTGGAATAGAGATGCCCATAGCTTGGCCTCCTGCTTCTCTCAGCCCTCTGCTCCCCAAAGCAGTACCAGCCGCACCATTGACAAGGCTCCTTTCCCTTAGGGACAGTTAGGGTGAGAGGTAGAGTCCCCGTCCCTTGGCCTTTCCCATCAAGATGTCCTGGACTTATCTATTGGAATTGCTCCAAAGGAAAACTTGAATCTGTTTAGTTCAGGTGATTAGGAGAGAAAAATGAGCCAGTGGCTTTCTTCCAAATACATAAAGACACCAACCCAGGCCAAATTTCCATCTGGCCGGGCAGTTGGACCTCTGCTTCCAAGAAAAGTATTCTGACCAGTGTCAGAGCTGAAGCGCACGCTCCTTCCAGAGCAGCCCTGGTGAGCTCCTTGGGTCTGATGGCTTATCAGTGAGACCCCTGAGCTCACTGCAGACCTCACATCTGGGGAGCCTCCTGCACCCCTGGCCTGCTGAAAGCCCTCCCAGCCGTGACCTATCTCCCCGTGCTGTGTGTTCTCAGCTGGCCCGGATTGCAGACAGTAAGGACCACGTGTTTCCTGTGAACGACGGCTTTCAGGCTCTGCAAGGCATCATCCACTCCGTGAGTAGAGCGCTTCCCGACAACGGCTGGATGCCCCATCCGGGCCCTCTCTGCCCCGGTGCTGCTGTCAATTCCCCGGGGATTCCGTCTCTCTCTGGAGGTCTGCCTTCTCCCTCTTGCCTTGCTCGCATTCTGCTTTTCTCCTTCTCTGGCACTGGTTCTACTGGACAATGAAAACTAAGGAACGAGGTGAGGCGGGGCCCTGCATCTGGCAGGAAGCCGTGGGTAGACTCCTCAGTTGTCATCCAGACAGGCTGGAGCGGATGACTCAGAGTGGCCTCCTGAAGTTCCAAACTTTCGCAGCATTGGGTGGGGATTCCAGCCACTGGAGACCACTGATCTACCACCTGGGATGTCTTAGAAACACTGGTGTCTGGCCTCATCCTAGTCTTTAAGATTTTAAAAATCTCTCCACATAGTTCCACTATCCAGCTATGGTTCAGAAGCACCGCATTAGACTTAGAACCCCCAAGTAGGAGGGCTTCAGGGTTTGCACGTCAACAGCCCTCCTCACCATCCTCACCTGGGCTGAATGGGACAACTCCTCACACACAGGTGGTTTTCCACAGCCCTTCCCCTGTGCACTGAGCAGGACGCTTCTCCACCTCCTACACACAGGCCAGCCCCTTGGTTCAGCTTGTCTGTTGGATGATGCTGGTCTTCCCAGGCTCAGCTGGCAGGCCAGTCTGTGTGCTGGGGCTGTCCGGGAAGACTCCCAGAGCCACTGCAGTCTCCGCCTGTAGGCTTTGTGACCATGCTGGGAGCCAGCAGGTTCTCCAGTGGAAGTCACCAGCCTATAGACGTGGGGCCCAGGATGCAGACCCAGAGCCCTGAAGACCATTCTACTCTTAAACTATCTCAGGAGTCGTGTGCTAGGCATCACCAGCCAGGGATTCAGGGCCTTCCCAGATACCCCCAACCAACAAAGTCAGCCTCCAGTATGGCTGTCCATCTTGTCACCCCCCCACCCCCTCTCTGGGAACTCCAGAAGTGAGCACTCTGGAGCTGGTCAGCCTGGAGTTTAAGCCATGGCTCAACCTCTTACCACCATTTATACATCTATGAACAAATTTCTTCCCTCAGTCTCTATGTATAAAAGTGGAATGGTGACAAGATCGACCTCGTGGGCTTGTTTGAGGATGATACAAGAGAATACTGGTGAAAACACCTAACATTTTGCCAGACACATAGGAGATATTCCAGGCATGTGAATTATCCAGCCCCCTCCCCCCCATCTCCCTTTCCCATCATACGAGGGACAATTAATATCAGCTTCTTCACTCCATACACCTCCACCCCCTGAATTTCCAAACGGAATGTGCAACAGAATCACCAAGGATTGCTTTTGCATACCTGGCATACCTTGACAATATAAATAATAACTACAACACCCATACTAAGCAACCCCCAAGAGGGGCAACATATGATTAGCAGCAAGATTTGGGGCTGACCATGATTCCTTTCGAAGCTCAGAGATGGCTGTTGTGGCCTGGGCCTTCATGGGGAGTTGGGATAGACACGGGTCCGTGAAAGGCCAGGCAAAGATAGTGGACAGCACCCGAATGGAAATGATGTGGCCTCATCATAGAAGCAGGAGAAGAGGTAAGCAGATCCAGGGGACCATAGTTATCAGAATAGCCAGCTGTAAGAATAGCCTTGCTGGTGTCGGATAGAGCTCAGCTGGGAGCAGAGGCTACCCTTAAAGCTATTTACTAGTTCATTGCCTAGGCAAAGGCATTGGACAGGGTGGATCATAACGGGTGATGGATTCCATTGCAAAGAAGGGGAATTCCTGAGCACTTAATTGTGTTCGTGCAGAACCATAGACCAAGACCAAGCCATAGATCACAGCCATAGACCAAGAGGCAGCCCTCTGGACAGCACAGGAAATCCTGTATGGCTTGACAACAGGAAAGGTGTGTGTCGGGGTTGTATCCTTTCACCCTGCTTACTCAATCTGTGTGCTGAGCGGTTGATTAGAGAAACTGGACTATCTGAAGCATATTGTTGCATCCGGATTGGAAGAAGACTCGTAACAGCTAGTGATGTGCAGCCGACACAACTTTGCCTGCTGAAAGTGGAGAGGATCTGTCAGCAGCAGCGTAATCATGCAGAAACGATGGAAGTTTCGTTTTCCTTGAAGCCACAACCAATGTCCACGGAAGTATCGGTCCAGAAGTCAAATAATGGTTTGCATTGGGCCAATCTGTGGAGAAAGACTGGAAGACTAAGATGGGCCTGACCCAAGCCGGGTGATTTTCAGTCCCTTTCTTTGCCTGCAAAAGCAGAGCGTGAATAAGGAAGGCTGAAGAAGAACTGTGCCGTTGAACTATAGGGTGGGTGGAGAAGATAGCGTGGACCGTGGACTGCCAGAAAAATGAGTAACTCTGTCATTACAGAAGTACAAGCAGAATGCTTCTGGCACACGAGGGTGGCAAATGAGTGCTTTGGTCATGTTATCAGGAGGGACGACTTCTCTGGAGAAAAACATCCATGTGATAGAGAGTCACCCCAAACTAGGAAGACCGTCAACGAGATGGACTAAGAGAGTGATGGCAACAGAGGGTCCCAACAGCCATGATTTGAGGATGACCCAGGACCAAGCAACGCTTGGTTGCGCATAGAAGCGCCTCGATGGCACCTAACAGCAACGCCTGTCTATGGGGGGTGTTTGGGTGAAGGAGTCAGAAGTAATAGGAAGTAAACCTAGACAGCAAACTAGAAGGTGGTTAGGGTCTAGAAAGGTTTTGAGCCCAGCCTATACTGACTGAAGCATTTTTGAACATGTAAAAGGGAATCATTAGGAAGAGCATCTGATGGCAGAACCCGTGAGACAAAACTAGAGAGACCAAAAGTCAAGCGTTTCATCAAGCCGCTACTATAGTAATCTCACCTTCCAATGACTGGGTTGTAAAGAGCGACTATAATCCACCCAAACGTCTGATGGGCCATGCAGCTACCATCATTCGGAAGTTGGCTCCTGCACAGCAGAATATTTTTCTGTGCATAATCAAGATGTCCTTAGAGATTTCAACCGTAGCAACTTACCCAAGCTCAACAGGAGCCCGGATGTTGTGAAAACTCCCCTCCTTCAAGTGCAAATAACTCCAAAGATGTTTCAGGCATCTGAGTGGAATGGTTCCCTGGAAAGGGGAAAACATTGAGATGCCCGTCTCCAAACTTCTAGCCGAATGATAACATGCTTCTGAGGTTTTATCTGGGAGTTCTGCTAGTGGTTTAGACTTCTCCAATACTTGAAACCCATGTTTGTGGTCGTTGTGGATTCATTTGCTTAGGCAGCAAAACAGAGGGAGAGCAGGCTGGCTCATCTTTCTCAAATCAGACAGAAATAATTATGGCCTAAAAGTTGGCTCATTATTTTAAAGAAGTAGGTTCCTTCCCCCTTTTGGATGAAGAAAAGAAAGCTCTCCCTTCCCTCCCGCAGCCCCCCCCCCTCCCCCCATCTAACCAGAAGCATCTATCTCGTGGGAATAAGTTCCCACGAACACTGCTTTGTGCCTGGTTATTTTCCCATAATCAAAGAGGCCCGAACTTAATTGTTCCAAGTAGGATTTCAGAGCAGCTTTCCAAAAGCTCGGATAATTCATAAAGTTCTCCGCTCAGAGTGACCTTATTTGTTTTAATCCAGAATCAAGATGCAGGGTCTAATATTTATCAAATATTTCGCTTTTATCAAATATTCTGGCATACTCTCAGCATTCCGTTACAAACAAAGCAGGCAGAGACCTTGCCTGGTGGTGCTTACAATCTCATGGGAGGCCCACATATGAAAGTAAGTAATCACATATGTATATAATTGCCATTGCCCCGGATGGTATCAAAGAAAGCATGGTACTGGCATTAAGAGGA
>NW_022106471.1:2550606-2559986 GCF_000313985.2 Echinops telfairi | reverse complement strand
TGAGGGATGGGATTGGCCCTCTGTCTCAGAATGTGCCAACCCCTGATGGTGAACGTGAATTCTTCACATCGCCAGGTTATCAGCTGCTCCACCTTGTGTCTGTTTGGTCTTCTCCCTCTTCCTCCGCTCGCTCTATTTTCAGAAAGACAGCATGTCCGATTTGAATAATGGGCTATTTTTTTCCCCAATGCTTGTTGTGTCCCTTGAAGTCGTGTTCCACTCTGGCCTCTCGGCCCTGGGAGAGAAGGAAAACCACTACTGTGGAGGACTTATTTTGGAACTTCTTTCGTTATTCCATTTATTGAGCCTTCCAATATAAAACTTGGGCCAGCGTGCTCCCTAGAGGCAAGGATGGCGAGACTTGGCTTACGTGCTTTGGACTTGTTGTCAGGAGAGATCGTTCCCTGAAGAAGGTCATGGCACTTGGTAAGGTAGAGGGGCAGCGAAAGCGGAAAGGGCCCTCGAGGAGATGGATGGACCCAGTGGCTGCAGCAATGGGTTCGGGCACTGGGACCTTTGTGAGGATGGAGCAGGAGCAGGCAGGCTTCCGTTCTGTTGTGCGTAGGGTCCCTCTGGGTCAGATGGACATGATGACACCCAATGACGGGGACAACATCCCTGTGAAGCAAATATTCTTATTTCCATTTTACAGAGGGAGGAGGAAACGGATGCCCAAGAGCCGGCAGCATGAAGGGAGGAAGGCAGGCAGGACTGGAACCTGCTTCCATGTCTCCCGAGGCTATGAGTTCTCCTCCCTTTGCTTCCCGGAAAACCAGGAGGCCTTACTGCCAGAGAGTCAAATCTGATGCATAGCCACCCCTTCCCTGCAGGATCTCTGAGACTATAAATCCTAAGGGAGCAGATAGGCTCCTCTTTCTTCTCAACCGTGGCTGCTGACCTTGCAATTAGCAGACCAGCACTTAGTGCCACCAGCATTCCTTATTTCCTTGGGAAAGTAGAAATAATAAAATGCACCATTTAGGGAGCTCTTAGGACGTGCCTGCCATGAACTAGACCCGTCGTTTCTTAGCCCTCATCTCGTTAAAACCTCACAATCCCCATTTGATGCAGCTATCATGAGCCCCCTTTCCAGCAGTGGATACGAAGGGGCTGAGATGAGGCAAGGCCAGGCAGCACAAGGACTAATGATCTAGGCGACACAGAGCTGCCTCTGTGTGAATGGCCAACCAGGAAACGAGGAAGGCGCCAAAGGCCACAAATGTGAACTGGCGTGGTGTGGTTCACCACGTAGAACCCAGAGTGGAGCTGCCTGGCCTGCCCTGAGGGACAGTCTGTGGACAAGGGCCTGCTTCACCTCTCAGGACCCCTCTACAGAGAAAGCTCCTCATCGTGGGAAACTGGCAGCTTGCAAGGACAGACTAAACCTGTGCCTTCAGCCCTTGATCAGGATCCTCCTCATCCTCTGAGGACCAGGACAGGGTCCCCATTCCCACTTGCACCCTAACGGTTTGTGAGTTTCTAAGACCCACTTCGTATGCCTGGGAGGTTGTAGCCTTTAAAACGTTAAGGAAGGAACTATCCCTTTGCTGTTTGTAATTGTGGTTTCTTTGGGGGAATTTCCACTGACCGCAGCTGGTGGCTGCAGGGCCAGCCCTCCAGTAAAAACACGAAACAAAGGTCCGGCCAGGCTCCTGGGTCTGTGTCTGCCTTTTCAAAAGTGCTGCCGGCAGTGAAACCAGAACCCGCATGAAAGCTGGGTGCAGACAACCCTGAAAGGGGTCTACGGCTCCCAATCCTCAGGCTGGGCCTGGCGAACAGGATGCAAACTCCTCCTCTTAGCTGTCCCTGCTTGGTGTGCGACTGAGGGTGGGCCCTGGAGCCAGACACAGAGTCTGTGCGGTGAAGCAGCTCCATCTAGGAGCGCTTCCTTCGAAACAAATATTTAAGTCTGTCTTAGAGGATGTGAGGCTGAGGCAGCGTCTGGAGCTTCCGGCTTGTTTGATCAACAGTAAACAAGTGTTGAGCAAACAGCTCTGTTTGGAGCGAATTCTCTCGCAGGCTTGGGCACGATAGCGCTTGTTGTTAGGGGAAGCTGTCAGATTGGTGGAACAAAGGACCAACTCTATCCCGTGGTATAAATGAGTTTATTTATTTATGGAAACCCCATCTGGGGCCCATTTCTCCTCTCCACTCTTGAGAAGACAGACGACCTGTATTGCCTGGTCTGATGCCGCCCCTCACCTCCCTCCTGACTATTCTTCCAAGAACCTCATAGGAAGGGTTCGGGTTCTCCCTCCAATCAAAATCTGCAACACAGTCTCCTAGTCCTGAATAGCTCCTGGCTTATTGAACTCATCTTCGGTCCAGAGCTAGTGAGTGAGAGGGGAGGCATATTTCAGCCACAAGCAGCCAGTCGCTGCAATCAGGCTAATGCGTGATGGAGGGAAAGCCCCTCCCCTCATTTGATGCATCTGAATCCTCGCCCAACCTCAAAGGCCCGCTCAGTCTTCCCCACGGAGTCTCCTGACCACCATGAACGCTCACCTGACCATCATGAACGCTCACCGCCTCCGACTCCAGGGGCCCTAATGGTGGGAGCCCCACCCCCATCACATTGGGTGTTTTCACGTCCTATGCCAAGTGCAAACCCTCTCCTGTCCCCCATCTTTCCCACGGTGCCCGCCTTCTTGCTTTGCACAGTTCTTCATGACAGAGCAGCCGGGAGGGCCATCTAATAGGACATTCTTCATCCTTGGAAGATTGCACACCCATGGGCAGTTTTGTAGCTCTGTCTCTTGTAAAACCCCCGCGGTCCTCCCTCCACCCTCTCATCACGTTTGCGTCTATCAGAGATGGCATTGTTTTGCTCCGTTCATATTTATCGGGTCTAGCTCTGAAGCATAATTAGGATCCATTTCGTTTCTGTGGTGATCAGGAGCTCTTTCATTTAAAAACCGTGTGCCTCAGCATTCATTAATTAGACTCAGATGTTGCCGACATCCAGACCAGGCATTTCGCCTGAGCTATTATTTTTACTTGGTTTATTAAAAGGCCCGCGTGTCATCAAAATTCCCATCGCCTTAGAAGGCTACAAGGGCTGCAAAGAACATAGTCAGTTGATCTTCAGATCACCCAGCTCCCTCTGCCATGCCTCCTCCTGCATTGAATGGTCTGGGAGAAACCATTGTCCGGCATCGAGCTCTCTGGGGGGACCCAAGGCACAGCAACCGCAGAACGAGGTGCGAAATTCAGGCAAGGCTGTAGGAGCCGGCTTCCGAGCACGGCCATTCGCATTGCCAATGGGCAGAAGATCAGCCAGCTCATCTTGCTGAGTAAACCACCTTTTGAAATTCACAGCTTTCTGAGCTTTCCTTCTGAAAACAAAGTGTTTTCCTTGGACAAGACTTGGGAGGGGGTAGGAGCGCGAGATTTCCTGAGCTTCAGAACCGCGTTCATTGAGGGGGAAACCAGCCAAGAGAAGAGCAGCATTCTTGAAAGTGGGCTGGGTGTCTTCTCTCAGACAAAGACGTCTGCATCATTTTAAGACATGCTTTATTATTTAAAAGTCTAGGCCCCCTTAAAAAGGCGTGTCTTGTATGGGAGCGTGTTTCTTTGTTGTGAGGAGAAATCAAAAAGCATTCCCCCTGGGGTTCCAGGTCAGACGTTTATGGCTTTATTCCAAACAAAATGTGTTGAAGCGTCTCTCTGCCATCCATGGGCGGCTGCAGACAAACTCTCTCGGTAATGGACTTGTTCTGTCTGGCTGGGGTGCCGTCCAAATAAAAGTGCAGTGCCGGCTCAACAGTGGTTTCCAAGGTGATCTGCTGGCAGAGAGGTCAGCTCAGAAGTTTAGAGCGTCTATTTTGTAGGGATCCAAAGAGGCCATCTTGATGGATTTTCTCAGAGCTTACAGCGTGATCACAGGGATGTATTGGGAAGACGTTTGAAGCAAACCAGGACCTACCTTCATGAGAAAAAGGCCAGGAAAGAGGTGCCAAGGAATGTTTCCCATCGCAGCAGTGCACCTACCTGCCCATTCTCCCAGGATAGCCAGGGCTGGCCTAGGAGCACTACACTGGGCGCCCTTACCCCATCCACCCTACAGCCCTGATCTGGCCCCTGCAGACTTCTTTTTGCTCCCAAACCTCCAGGAATGTTTAAAAGCAACACAATTGGAGCCCCTCGAAGATGCCCAAACAACCTTGTTGGCGTGATATAAATCGACGGGAGCACAGAGTCTTTCTGGACAGGCTTAGAGATGGAAACGTCGCCTTCGAGGTCATGTGGACCTCTGACGAGAGGGGCTGAGCCACTTTCTTTGTCCATATGACAATCCACAAACAAAGGGGGGAAAGACAAATTTTAAATAGATAAATAGATAAAGTTAACATTTTAAACAAGGAGCGAGAGAAGGGTCACAGTTTAAAAACCCTCCAGACGGGTCACCCATCAGACCCCAACCCTGGTCTGAGTGGCTAGAAAAGGCGGAAAAGGAAAAGGGAAGCTGATCCGGGTACTTTCCTGGCATATGTATTCGTTTCAAATAAAAGGGAGAAAGAGATAGACCTATAGGGAGGATCTGTAGAGAAACAGTAGTTTCGTGTTTTGTGTAACAAAGGGCTCTATGGTTTTGTAGCAGCAGTCTATTGTTTTTTCTTTTCCCTTACCTTCCTACATGTATGAGTCCACAGAAAATCACTTTTCATGCCAGAGACGTGTACAATAGTAACTTCATTTTCAATTCAGTCTGTAGAACGGGGCGGCCTCTACTACTGTTTTCAAGTGCTGAGTGGAATTTAATTGAGCGAGGGGATTTTTTTTTAAGCAGTGTATTCATAAATTGGAGATTCAATTGCTTTCTTATTCACAGGAGGAACACCCAAAGTCCCAAAGACATGGGTTAGCCGAGTGTGTGGCACACCCTGCCAGGCCGTCTGTAAAAGCAGGACTTCCCAAACCTCTGCTCTCTACCATCCGCTCTAAACAGTGATTGTGTCCCTTGCACGAGAGGGCAGCCTGAGCCCACCCCCGAAGGGACTGCTACACTTTTACCAAAAAAAACCTTTTACAAAGCAGACAAGCCTCGATTTTGTACATAGGGAAATGATATAGCTCGGACATTATTGTTTCAAAATTAAGCCAGCTTGGGAAAAAAAAAAAAAAAAGGTCTGTCCATTGCCATTAGTTGGCTTTTGGGAGTTCTTCATGGATTTCAAGTGCATTTTACCATCCCTTTTATCTTGAAGTCTGTTCAAAAGTTAGCAGTAAAGAATTAACCTTGGTCAGTTTTGGTTTGTTTTTAAGTACATGATTAGGCACAAGACGGGTGGTGGCATAGAGGAATACAAAAATGTATGAGTTTCAGTCCTGGCCCAACATAGCAGCAGCAGCAGCAGCAGCAGGAGAAGGAGGAGGAAGAGTAGCAAAAACAATAGGGATAGCTACTGTTGTTGGAGCACTGGCGACATGTCAGACATTTTCATACGTGCTTCCACCAAGTAGGCTATCTGAGGATGATTAACTGGCCAATCATATCTGTCTAGTTCTGTCCAAAAGGCAAAATCCTATTTAATAACTCATTCAAGTCCACACAAAGTAGATGATGGGTTTGGGATCTGAACCCAAATCCATTCATAACCCAAATCTGCCTCTAGCATCCAGTGCTTAAGAATAACACCTACCCCCATCCGTTAAAGACTTCTCAAGTTCTAGGCACCCCGTTTGGGGACTCTACCTGTATTGTCTCATTTCGTGTTCCCAACGCAACTACCTGATACAATGGGTACTATTACTAATCACTTTTACAGAGGAGGAAGTGGAGACACAGAGAGGTTGCAGAACTTGCTCAAGGTGACCCTGCTGGTGAGTGAGTTGGCCCAGGCAATTGTATTCCAAATTCTAAGCTATTTTGAGATGAAGGGGTGATTGGTCCTTTGAGAAGACCAGGTTAAGACCATCACATTTCCAGAATCATCTAATCGGAGGAGTCGATTGCTGGCACTAGAGTTAACCTGGCCTTTGTCCCTTAATAAATCGTTTACCTTTTCTCAGCCCCAGTGGTGAGAAGTAGTTTCACATCATAATAGTAATTTTCTGTATATTCATCAGTGGGTAAGTCAAAAAGTACTGCTACAAAAAATCATAGCTATCTTTATTAAACAAAACGTTAAACTATTTCTTCTGGACCCATCCTTCCACCTCCCTTAGAGTCACCAGCTGGGGAACACCTGTGATCAATTCAGACAGGCTCATTACCCTTTAGTTCGGGCAGCTAATAACCCAGGAAGCCCCCAAATCCACCTCGTGCCAGTGAGAACCACCTCCTACTGTTGAGAAGCAGACCTTTCGCACAAATGGGAGACACAGCCCCAGACGAATACTACACACACACACACACACTGAGACTTTCACTCTAGTCACCGTACTGCAACCCTTCCAGATGTTTCAAGTTAAGATTGGGAAAGTAGCATTTGTCCTGGACTGAATCACAGCACCTCATACTCTTCTTGGGCTTATCAGCTAATTGCAGACACCTTCAGAGAACAGTGCATGTGTTTATTAGGACAAACCTGTAGGGGTGTCTTTGCCGTAAGAGTTTCAATAGATTTCTCTGTATGGAGCCCAGAGCTAAGTGCTAGGGTTGGTTCTAAAAGAAATTGGGTCCCAAGCCAGGAATTTACATGAGTGGAAATTTCACCTAGATGTCTTGATGAAATTTGAGGACTTGGGCATAGTTGACCCAAGATCTCAATTTTCTTTTGTTTATTTTGTTTTTCTTGAACTGTTTTGAAATCCTTGGTTATGGGTGATAAAACGATTTCTTAGAAGATGTCGAATGGTCAAATGCCTGTGGCATTTCATATAAAACTTTTTTTTAAAAATAAGGCTTTGTGTCCTTATTTATGAAGCTGCCCCATCTGGGTTAATTGTGTTTCTTCAAACATGGCCTTCAGGGACACCAGTGCTTGTGGGCTGCCACTGTCTGAGGTGGCCCATGAGGCAAGAGCACCCAATGACAGCATATTGGGCGGTGGACAGTCACCAGAACTCCAGCAGGAGAGATGCTTTCTGGGGTCTTGGTCAAGGCAAGCCCTGTCCTAGGATGTTGCCTTGTCCAAGGCTGGATGACCAATGGAAGTGAAAGAGCCCCAAAGACTTATTTGACCATAGGCAAGGGGTGTCTTTTGTCCTAAGTCAGAATGCTAGCGAAGGGAAGATGGAGACCAAGCCCCCAGAGAGATGTGGGGAGGTGACTAACAGACATGCCAGGGGTGGGGGGCCATGTGCATGTGCTTCCTGCTACATCAGGATGAACATCAAGACTGCCATGGCACTCTGTTAAGGTGAGATGGACAGCTGGGTAAGCCAAAGACAGAGGAAATAGGCAAAAACTGGCTTTGGGTCTGAACCAAAGTCCATTCATAACTCAAATCTGCCTCTCGCATCCAGTGCTTAAGAATAACACTTACTCCCATCTGTTGAAGACTTCTCAAGTTCCAGGCACCCCGTTTGGGGACTCTACCTGTGTTGTCTCATTTAGTGTTCCCAACGCAACTACCTGATACAATAGGTACTATTACTAACTCACTTTTACAGCGGAGGAAAGGGAGATACGAGGAGGTTACAGAGCTTGCCCAAGGTAACGCTGCTTATGAGTGAGTTGGCCCAAGCAATTGTATTCCAAATTCTAAGCTATTTTGAGATGAAGGGATAATTGGTCCTTTGAGAAGACCAGGTTAAGATGTCACATGTTTCCAGAACCACCCAATTTGAGGAGTAGGTTTCTGGTAGGGTGGACTCAAGGGGAAGCTGAAAACAAAGCGAGCCATCACCATGTGAAAATACCATTAAACGTACAGAGTGGAAGGGAATGTCAAAGAGGAGGTGGAAGATGTAATGTTCAGAGTTGTCTGATATGGGGAGTTGATCTCATGGCTTCCAAGAATTCAGAAGACAAAGACAGCGACAAGCCCCTGCCTTCAGGTCTACGCTGGCTTATAGCAGTCCTGTATACAACTCCACTGCCAGTCCATCCTGACTGGTAGCAACCTTACAGAACAGAGTAGAACCACGTCTTCTGGTTTCCAAGACTAAAACTCACTTAGCAGGCTGCCACGTCTTTTTACCATGGGAGGTTTGAACCACCAACCTTGTGGTTAACAGCCCAGCACTTAACCCACCAAAACTGACTGTAGGCCTGCCAATTTCAGTGAATCAATGTCAATGTTTTGTCATCTATCCATCAAAATAAAAATTTTCTTAAACATGTTGTTCATTTCGTTTCGCCATGCTTTCCTTGGAGGACGACCTAATTTCTCTCTGGAATGGGTAAATACGAGCCATCTGAGAAGCTTTTATCCCATAGACTGGGCAGCTCGTCAGTCAGTGTGCGTCCTTCTCATTTGCCACTAGACAGCTTGGAACTAAGGCCACGGGCCGGTCCTAGCAAGGAATCCAGCTCCTGGTAACTTGAATTGTATGTGCTAGTCTCACTCCTTGCTTTGACTTGCCTTGATTTTCCCTAAAATCCCTTTCCTCCCCTTTTCTAATCTTTTGCATCTTTTTATCTGATGAATCGATTAAGCTGGAACAAAGAGGTATACATAAATAAATACATCAATGAGTGGGCATTTCCCAATGCTGAAAGGGGCTTTCTTCTTTAATGATCACACCACCATTAAATGCTATGGTGGTTGCCCCTTTCATAAACAGAGACATGGTTTCCTTCAGCCTTCCGAATCCTCACACATTCCAAATTAAGGAAGGCCCAAATCCAGATACTGCCCTTGGTGGATCCATTCCCTCAGTGACTTGGGCTGGTTTAA
Organism: Echinops telfairi; assembly: GCF_000313985.2. Classification (NCBI taxonomy): domain Eukaryota; kingdom Metazoa; phylum Chordata; class Mammalia; order Afrosoricida; family Tenrecidae; genus Echinops; species Echinops telfairi. Next base: position 2,551,200 of record NW_022106471.1, on the reverse strand, counting down.
CATGCTTGGTTGAAATTTCAGAATCAGTGGTCAGTCCCTAGTTTACCAGCAAGACTCTTCCAAAGTATGTCTTTTAGTCACATTTGTAGGTAAGTTGAAACAGGTAACATTTCATCACCTGGGAACTGCCCTTGGTCTACAAGAGGCAGCATCCTTTGCCATCGGCTCTCTGTGTGGTCCCAAGACCCTCCACTCAACCCTGTAAGACTTGCCTCTGGCAAGAAGAGTGTATTTCCCACTGAAATAAGGCTCAAGAATTCCTCCTGACAAATGAGGCACATGGAGCGGCCTTCAGAGCTCCACATTGCCCCTCCTGCCCCCACCCCCCACCAAATCTCTCCAGACGTTTAACAAAACTGAGTAATCTGACAATGCAGCTCCTCTGAGGAGTTGGCCGGCTCTGTCGGAAATGTCTAGTTTAAAATAGGTTCTCACTTTTCGTTCTTCTCTTCAAGCTCCTCTTGTTCCAGCTAAAGAGATCTATGTCTGCTTCCTCGCCTTGCTCATGCCATGCCCTGCCTGGACCCTCACCTTACCCCAACCCCCTCCTCCCCCTGAGATGGCCTCCTGCCCTCAGCACTCACCCTGTTCTCT
>NW_022106471.1:2536479-2549889 GCF_000313985.2 Echinops telfairi | reverse complement strand
ATCTTATCCAAATTCTCTCCTTTTATGAGAGCTGATTACAAGGGAACTGCAGAGATCCTGGATCCCACACCTCACCACCCCCGACACCCTACCTCTGGGGAACCATGTCCCTCTTCGTCCTCATAGCAGACCTACAGACACCGGATCATGATGACCTCGGTGATCATGGATCACCCCTGAATTTTGATATTTAATTTTTTATTTAGTCCTGGCCTGTTTCCACAATGGGTGTAGTGATGTTAAGTAACTTTTCAATAAACCATTCCTCACAAAATGAGAGTGGGCAGTGGGCAACCGTGGTCATCCGAGTCACCAAAACCAATCAAACGCAATGCCATCAAGTCGATTCTGATTCACAGCGACCCTGGGGAGAGAGTAGAACCACCCCTTTGGACTTCCAAACCTGTAAGGCTTTCTGAGAGTCAAGAGCCTGATCTTTCTTTGTGGAGCAAGTGGTGGGTTCAAACCGCCGACCTTAAGTTAGCAGGTCGGTGTGTGAGCCACGATGCCATCAGGACTCCTTTGTCTTGAGGAAAAAGAACCTCATCGGGTTGCTATTAATAACAGCCGTCTCCACTTATAAAAGAATTGGCCGGCTTTCATCAAAATATTTTCTCTAACTGATCAAAATTTGGATCTTTCTCTGATTTGGTCTTCCAGCGGACTGCCTAAATGTTCAGCAGTGCTAGTTAATCTTCTCGAGTAATTCTTAGAAGTTTGCCCGACATGGTTCTTCCATTTAAAAAGCACTAAGCTCTTCGGGAACTGAACGGGAACTACGGTGATGGGCAGCTAAGGGAGATACAAGAAGGATAAGCACTGTCCTTGGCTCGTCCTCCAGGGACTTACAGCTTTTCCTCTAGAGCAGTGGTTCTCAACCTTCCTCATGCCACGACCCTTTCATACAGTTCCTCATGCGGTGATGACCCCCAACCATAAAAGTATTTTCATTGCTACTTCATCAGTCATTTTGCTAGTTATGAACTGGGTGACCCCTGTGAAAGGGTCGTTCGACCCCCTCAGGTTGAAAACCGCTGCTCTAGTGAATATACTACTGCTACTACCCTCTAGTCCCTTCCTAGTGTTCCCATGTATCAAGTGCCAGTTATTAACGGATCGAAAACTACGTCACACGCCGCTGATAAGGCAGTAAGCATTGAAATAAGAAGGTTCAGGCATTACCAAACGCTGCACATTTCAATGTCACCTGACATACTTTATTGGGGAAAATGAAGGAATTCCTTGAGGATTTCATTCCAGTGTCTGGCCTAAATTTAGAACAATTGAAAGAACGTTCAAGTCGCTAGACGTACTGAGCTGTCTGCACCAACTGAGAGGCATCACATAAGCAGACAAAAAGGACAGGCGTAAATCAATACTTGGTGACTTCAAAAATATCTGCTCATTTCCCAAAGCAATGGAATGTTTACAGATGATCTCATGAACTTCAAATGGAATACTACCGTGCAACACCGATAGCGGGGTCAAATGTGGTTGCCACGGAGGTAGACTTGCTTTAAGAAAGAAAGAGAATCCTCACTTTGGCACATGTGACAGAAGCATATGGTCCCATACACCCAGCACCAGGGTCCCCTGGGCACTGACAAACCTCAGGCAGGCTCATTAGGTTCAAGGTCAGCCCTGCTGTGGGTTTCAGGTGCTTGTGTGGAGGCCAGGACTGAAGGCCTGTGGACACAACATCAAGTTGGGAAACTTTCCCGAGCCCCTGGCTCCAACATCAGAATACTTGTGAGGACGGCGCGGAGCCAGACGGTGTCTCATTCGGTGGTACGTAGGGTCACTGTGAGCTGCAGCCGACTCGGTGGCAGCTGCAGATGACATCAATAGAAGCCAGCCTAGATTAAACAAAGAAACAGAAAAGGAAAGCTCTCTCACCTCCTCAATCCCAACGGTAAGATTAAAACAGGCTGACGACGACGACGGAGCAGCGTTACTAGAGAGAAATAGAGGCTTCCCAAAGATCGCCCTTACAGCCAAAGGTCTTCCTTGGATGTCTTTGACGGTCTCTGCTGACCGTTTTCTGGAGTAGGCATGGCCTTCGAGAAGCAGCGATGCCCATCACATGGTCCACGGCTCCAAACTGGCTTCTGTTCTTGGGCGCCATCGAGTTCACAGTGTTCTCGTGTGACCTCCTAGTGGCCTCGTGTGACAGAGAACAACTGCTTGGATGGATTTTCTGGGTTGTCATCTGCAGGGGAAGCAGAAGCACATCACCCGGTCTCTCTCCCATGGCATGGCTGGGCCACCAACTGGGTAGCGAACAGCCAAAGCCTAACTGTTGTGCCACCAGGGCAAACCCCGCTGTGATCTCCAGTAGGCCGTTGCCGGGACCCAGTGATTTTCATGAGAGGGCGTGGACAGCATAAGCCGTTACCTAAGCCACGGTAGCATTATTCTCATCGGCCCCGTTTTAATGACTGAGGGCCATGTGATACTCATGGTTGTGATAACAGCCTCTCTGGATGAGAAACACTTGCTGTCGGTTTCGCCCCCAGGGGGGTAGGTGGGGTGGAGATTTGGAAAGAACATTGATAGAGTTCAGAGTTATCTGCCAAATGATCGATTGACACCATATGTGTCAGGAGGAAGGTAAAGAAGGAAATGCCGAGTTGTTCACATGGCTAAAGTATCATGGCAGGAATGAGCCCTAGGCGGATGGATGGAGACATTCGAAGTAGCTTTCTTCAAGAACCTTTCCTTCCACTCTCTCCGAGTGACATCCCTCTTTATCCCCAAGCATCCCTGTGTGAGAAGCTCCACCACGCGCTGTCCTGCCCTTGACAGTCTGTGTTAACAACTGCAGCCCCCCACGACGGTGATCTCAGCTGGCCCTCTGCTCCAGCGCGGCCTCCGCAGTGGCTCTGATGGCCAGCTGGGTTTTGGGAGAGGCGGCAAGCCAGAGCAGCTGAGAGGGCGGCAACCATGAGCTCCCAACACAGGCATCGTTGATAGGTGGGAAAGCAGCTCCCCAGGTGAAATTTCACAGAGCGAATGCAGTGTTGACCTGGGCTTGAAATAACTGCTTTCACATGTTTACGGAATCCTGACATAGTAACAGTTCTTCTATGGATCATGGGGTGTGGAAACCAGGCCAATCAAGCCAACAAGAATGTTACCTCCAGGAAGCAAAGTTAACGCCTAGATGGCCCAGATCAACAGTCCTACCATTCTATGTAGATCACAATTCCAAGTCCTACAGTTTAAGAATGGCATTGCCCATGGCACAGCCGTAGGCAACATTATGATAGATTTAGATATCTCTCTTTCTCATTCCTTTATGATTTCTATTTCTTTTATTCTTTCTCTCCCCCGTTCACTCTCTTCTCTCCCTCCCTTTTCCCCTCCCTTCTTGCTTCTTCCCTCCTTCTATCCCTCCCCTTTTTTCATTCCTTCCTACTTCCCTGCCTTTCTCCCTTCTTTTTTCATGAGTGTCTACTATGTGCCAAGCACAAAAGAATGCACAGGGCTTGCTGCCAATGCGCCGTGAAAGTCCCAGTGTGTTCTCGAAGGTGGTCATCTATCCAGATAAAGAGGAAACCACGGGTTAAGTGCAGCACGAGAGTTCCACTCAAAGGACAGCAGCAGCTGCTGCACTAATGGGCTCATATGGAATTAGGAAGTCTGACGTAACCAGTTTAGACGGAGGAAAACAAAAACATTAAGAGCATCTTCAAGTATCTAGAGGATTCCCATGTAGAACGTTGATTAGGTTTATTATGCATTGCTTCAGGAGGGTCTCCAGGGAGTGTTGGGGGAAGCATTGGGAAGACCAGTTTGCACTTAACACAGCAACATTTACAACTGAAACTTTCCAGCAACGAAGTGGGTCTGAACTCTCCACCCCTGGCATTATGTGAGCTGCAGTGAAAGAGCCATCTGCAACCATCTGCTTTCCAGAGAAGTCCTCCTTTGGGGCTCCTTTACAACCATACTATACTAAAGACTCAGTCCAATTATCTTGGCGGAAGACAGAGAAGTACACCTGGAAGTATTTTGCATTGTCGTAGGTGGTCTTAATGGGGAGAGGGAAGTGGGTTAGAACATCTAAACCGCCCTGACCAAGGAATGTCTGTCAGTGTGGTGCATGGAGCTATTTGGGGAAAGGTAGCCTGCCAAGAACTTCTCCACTTAAAACAAGAGATTCTAAACTGGCAACATATAGGCCTTCTCTGGTCTGCACATATTCTTATTGATCCACGCTGGGATTTTTTTTTATATACTTAAGTTTATTGCTAATATTTAAATGTCTAAGTTCACTTAAAAGCTATTATCACAAAAATTCAGATTTAACAATGAAAACAATGCACTCTTTCCAGTTCACCACAGTCCCCGCCGCTCCCTGTTGTCTCACCCATAAACAGTCCTAGCCCTTGGTTGCTTTCGCACAGTGCAGTGCATTGTTCTGGTAGTTCCTCTCCTAAAACATTTAGGGGCTGCTGGTTCATCTGTGTGAGCATTCCTAGGCTTCTCTTCTGATATAGGAAACCTAGAAAATTCTTCAGAAATTTCAACTCACTGCCATTGAGTCCACTCCCACTCCTAGAGGCCCTACTGGACTGGGGAGAACTGCCCCTGTGGGTGTCTGAGACTGTAACTCTTTACAGGAGTAGACAGCCTCATCTTGGAACGACTGGTGGCTTTGAACTGCTGATCTCATGGTTAGCAGCCCAACACATAACCCATGATGCCACTCAGGCTAGACTGGCTCAAAAGCTATTGCTCCTGCTTGCTGATCCGCCAGGACGCCGCAGATCTTCACGAAGACCCTGACAGGGAAGACTGTCCATCTTGAGGCTGAGCCTTCGGATACCATAGAGAATGTGAAGGCCAAGACCCAGGACCAGGAGGGAATTCCTCCTGATCCACAGAGGCTGATCTTTGCTGGCAAGCAGCTGGAAGATGGGTACACCTTGTCTGACTACAACATTCAGAAGGCGTCCACTCTTCCTCTTGTGCTGAGATGTCAGGGTGGTGCTAAGAAAGGAAGAAGAAGTCTTACACCACTCCCAAGAAGAATAAGCATAAGAGGAAGAAGGTGAAGCTAGCCATCTTAAAATACAATAAGGTGGATGAAAATGGCAAAATCAGCCGCCTTCCGTGCAAGTGCCCTTCAGATGAGTGTGGTGCTGGGGTTGTCATGGCCACTTTGACAGACATGACTGCGGCCAGTGCTGTCTGACCTACTGCTTCCACAAACCAGAAGACAAGTAACTGTGTACTGGCTAATAAAGGACATGAACATGAAAAATGAAAACAAAAAGATATTGCTGCTATGACTCCAGTTCACACCTGCATGGGTTTCTCCAGACAAACCATGACCAGTGAGTGGCCGAAGACTGGTCCTATCAGCTAATACTCTGGGCTTTGTCTCACGTGGGTGCTTTAAAAAGCAAGTCCAATCAACACAGTGGCTTCTGAGGGCCTCTGCTGCGCCAGGGAATTCCAGGCAGAGGAGTCAGCGCGGAGGTTATGGAGGCTGTGTTTTGGGATTCCCAGGGAACTAATCTTGGTAGACATTCCTCAAAAGACATGGGGTGATCATGAGGACTTATTATGAAGAAGTATTAAAGAGAAGTGAAGACTGCGTGCATGAGAAAATGATCAACAGAGTTTTGCTCGGGACGTGTTTTTGTTTGTTTTGTTTTTTATGACAATGCATCTGCTCATATTTCAGAGGTAGCCAGAGCTGCCCTGGGAGCCATTGGTTGGGAAGCCTCACCACCTCCATCCTACAAGCTCTGAGCTCACCCCCTCAGACTTCTTTTGAATTGAGAATGCCCCAACTCCTGTCTCGATATGGTTTCCACAAAGCACACACAACATTCCTTAGGGAAGGGCTGGGACGATGGAAACACAGCCTTCAGAAGTATACCGCCCTAGATGCAGGATGAGTTGAGAAACAACAGCTTCATTTGCCTCTTGACAATTTTGCTTAATCAAGGGTTTAGCTTTTGTAGCAATGCTTTTTGACTTACCTTTGAGCTGGTGTGGATTGGCTGAAGAGAATGTGGTCTGACCTAGGTTAGCTTCTCTCCGAGACATGCATCTCTGCGCCCGAGCACCACTTTCCTCTGGTGTCACTTGGCTTCGGACTTGAATAGTTCACAGGGTCCTCGCGAAGCACTCCAGGAAGGAAGTCATTGAGATCAAGTGCGCGACCTGCCAACTGGTCTGCATTTGAAGTCCTTGGGCTCCAGAAATAGAAGGAAGTTCTAATGGGCTCCCTGCATTGTCATTTCAGAAGCAGTGGCATTATTCCTGTGGAGCGGGGTTTCCCACTGTGATAAAATGGGGTGAGGTAGCACAAGGCAGTCCCAGGCTTCCTGGTGACCAATTGGAGATTAGCTGCTTTGCCCAGGACCAGTTAAGCAGCCCCAAGTGACCGAAGAGCAGTTTCATTTCTTTCTTCTTCTTTTTTTTAATGCATTCATGGCTGGCCATTAGTCACCTCTTTTGAATGGGTATTTTTATCCTCTGCCCTGTCTTTCTCTCCTTCCAAATATATTTCTCTTTGGAGGTAGAAGGGACTCTCGTACATTTCTGGTGGGGCTATAAAATGACACACCCACTTTGAGAAGCAGTTTGGACAGTTTGTTGCAAAGTTGAACATACATCTGCATTACCCATAAAGGTATTTACCTCAAAGAAGAGGAAATGTCTGTCCATAAAAGACTGGCATTACAGCTTAATTATACATGACCCAAAACTGTAAACAGCTCATATGCTCAACAGGTGAATGGATAAACAAGTTGTGGAAGTGTACAGTGGAGTGATACTTGGCAAGGAAGTGGCGCCGCTGTGGCTAAATCTCAAAATATTGATGAATGAACCTCAAAATTATGGACGAATGCTTAGTAAAAGAGGCCAGACCCTGCCCCATATTTTTATACTACCAAACACATTTGCATAAAATTGGATGAAAGGAAAATTAATCCATGTTGCCCTTTCTATACCAGCCTATGTCACTTACCCATTTATTCAATGGGTTTATCTTGAGATGGACTAAGCCCAGGGTTGGGCACCGCCACGCATCCGGAAGAGATAGAACAGATGCTCTGCCGTTTGTTGGCGTCTACCAACAAGCACAGCCGCATTGGGAAGCTTACATTGTAATCGAGAACAAAAAGTAACACAAATCAGCATACCACTCATTGCTATTCAGTGGGCTCCACCTCACGATGACCTGACAGGTGAGCGTGGACCGGCTTCATACAGTTTCCAAGGCTGTAATCTTTGTGGAAGTAGACGGCCACATCCTTCTCCCACAGTGTGGCTGGCTGGTGGATCCAAGCCACGGACCTTTAACTGACAGCCAGCCACTTCCTCACTGCCACCGGGGCTTTTCCAGAATCGTCATCGTGGACGTAGGAGAGGGCTTCAAAAAGTTTGTGAGAAAACGGAACTAAAAGATGATGGGATTTTTCCCTGAACTTTTTGAGGCCCCTTCAGGATGACAGCCAAGTGCATTTTCAGGGGGAAACGACCCTCTGCACTCTCCCTAGACCCGTTGCCTAGAGCTATGACCCAACACGGGGATTACCTAACAGCTTGTAGCTCTCCCTTCTCTGAGAGGCAGGCTTAGGACCCTGCAAATTAACGTTGGTCCATCGGTGTGTAGCAGCTGTAGTGGATTCTAGCCCTCACCTGCTGGCAGACCCGCGGGACGAGACTCGGTTACGTAACTTGCATATGCGATGAGCTGATCTCCCTTCTGGTTAGGCTGGCGGCTCCGATGGTTGGGCTCTTCTGGAGACCAAATGCGGGCACGGACACAAAGACCACAGAGTGGGAGCCCTTGACCCTTTCCTGGGGTACTTCCCGCAGCTGCATGCTCTTGGTGTTCGTCCTTGGCTTAGGGGATGACATTGCTTGGTTTTGACCATTGCCACATGACAGCATCCTCCTGTCTTTCTGCCTAAGCGCCCGAGGTGGGGCCAGCCAGAAATGTGGGCAGCCTCTTGTGCAGAAGACTCGGCAGCTGCACTGGTACTGCTAGAACACGGTCTTAGAGAAGAGAGTTGGGCAGGCTAAGCTGTGAGGAAACGAGAGAAGTCGTTGCAGAGACCAGACAGAAAACAGTTTGTATCAGCAAACCTCGAACAGCCAATTTCTATACATCTGGCCCTCAGACTAGAGCCAGAAATGGGTTTCTAAGGACTGAACGAAGCAAGTAGAAGACAGTGAAATCTTTCACCGCTGCTTGACCCTGTACACGGCACTCCTTGAACTGAGCGAGTGATCCATCCTGTACCACACAGACAGACAGACAGCCAAAGGAAAATGCCGGGCCCGTCCTTCCAAGCCCAGCCATCCTGTGTGCACGTCGGCATGCAGAGTACTGGGGACCGCTGCTCATGGCGGCTCTCGGGGGTGGAGTGGATCTGCACTGTGTGGGGTTCAGTGCTATGATCTTTCAGGAGCAGATCATGAGGCCAGTCTTTGGAAGCAGCTCAGGATGATCTTGATCTGCCAGCCTTTTGGTTGGTTGATAGGCTCTATGAGCATTGAGCCACCCAGGACCTGTCCACCCACCCACCCAAGCCCACTGCTGTTGAGTCGAGTCAACACCGACAAGGATGACCCTATTGGACAGGGTAGAAATTCTCGAGGGCAGTGGCTCTCAACCTTCCTAACGTTGTGACCCTTTCATACAGTTCCGCATGTGGTGGTGACCCCCCAACCATAACAGTATCTTCGTTGCTACTTCATCACTGTCGTTTTGCTACTGTGATGAATCGGGTGACCCCTGTGAAAGGGTCATTCGACCCCCCAAATGCTCTCTAGCATTTCCAAGGCGGTGAGACTTGGAAGGAGGCTGCCTTCATCTTTCTCTCATGGCATGGCTGACGGATTTGAACAGCCGATCTTTTGGTTCACAGCCCAGTGCTTAGCACGCAGTGCCATGGAGTCTCCTCATCTGGGGACTGCATACATCTATGAATCCTGAGTCGTCATGAGCCCTCTCATCCTGAAAGGCCACTTATGTCTCTTAACTTTTATGAACATAGATCTAAATGAAAGCACGTGGACGCTTGGGTCAGAGTCCCAGTGGTGCTGCTCGGTAATTTTATGACCTTGAGCAAGGCATCTAAGATGGCAGAGTCTCAGCTGCCTCACTCTTCAGGTCCCTGAAGATTCTGTTGTAACTTGCACTCCTTGGGACACCCAGAGTGCCTCTTGAGTCTCCCACGTAGGTGTCGGTGTCTTGCTGCTCTCGGGATCGGTTGTACTCTCTTAGAAAATGGGAAACCCCACCTTAGAAAGCCAAACCCCAACTCCCTGCTATCGAATCAGTGCCAACTCCTCACTACCCTCCCTCCCCCACCCCGGGGGTTTCGAGACGGTAACAGTTTCCTGGAGTAGAAACCCCTTCTTTCTCCCACCAGTGGCTGGTGGTTTCAAACTGCCAACCATGCGGATGGCATCCCAGCAGGCAATCACGACACCCCCAGGGCTCCACTAACGCTACCTAAGAGGAAGACAGAAACAATTTTGTAAAAGACATCACAACACCCATCTCTCAATGACCCATCCGGCACAGGACAGTGGGCATCCGTTTTAGCAGAAAGATTCCGTCCCATCACTAAGGTCAGTTCCTCGTGTGCACCTCTCGGCGCTGTGCTGAGGTCTGCGTGGTCTGCGCTTCCAACACGAAGCAGCCCAGGGCTTGGCGCACAGCGAGAGCGCAATTCACACTCTTGGTTTGGGTTTTTATTTTCTGGTTGGTATTCTTGTCTCGGCCAACATGGCCTCTTCATTTCCTGGGAACAAAGGTGTTGTCCACTCATGAAGTATTTTCAGCTTAGCGAGAGCCCACATGCTGGTCCTCGGACCCGTCCTTTCCTCAGTAACTGTCTCCTCTTGGATTGCAATTTGCAGCTCCAAAGCCCCCCTCATGGATGGGGCACTTTACCTCCACGGGGTCTGATTTCCTTCCATGGGCCACACAGCATTGCCCCAACCCCCAGCTTTGGTTGGCTGACTAAAAGAAAAAGAGATAGAGCATTGATTCTTGGTACCATCAAGCTTAAGCAACTACTACGAAATATGCAGCAAATTAACTACTGGACTCTTTTCCTTGGTAGGGCTGTGAAAAAAAATCATTTTCACATTATTAGGGTTTGGTTCATAGGTACCCATTTGTTACTCGTGTAATTAAGTATGAAGTACAGACTCATATATGTTTATTCAGTGTGCATGATGCGAGGGTGAGCCTGGGGGCGTAGTGAGCTGCTCACTGAACTGTTAACCGGAAGGTCAGTGGTTCCAAGTCGCCAGCCGCTCCGAGGGAGAAAGCTGAGGCTGTCTGCTCCCAGGAAGATTTGCAGCCTTGGGAACCCACAGAGGCGATTCTGGTCTGTCTCTGGGGCAGTGGTTGTCAACCTTTCCAATGCCGCGACCCTTTAATAAGTTCCTCATGTTGTGATGATCCCCAAACCCATAAACTCATTTTTGTTGCTACTTCATCACTGTCATTTTGCTACTGTTATGAATTGGGCGACCCCTGTGAAAGGGTGGTTCGACCCCCCAAAGGGGTCGCAACCAGGGTCACTATGACTCTAATGGGCTGGATGGCAGGGACTTGGTTAAGGCAATGTGAACTGAATGTTCAGGGCTCAGGCCGGGGAGCTGGATTTTCTCTTCTATTCAGAGTAGGGACCAATGGCCAATCCAAGCAGGTGTTGTCATGCTCAACAACCACGCACCAGGAAGGAAGGCTCTGATTGGCTTGCTAAGCTGGGTCCTATGGCTGTGCACTCTGCACTGGCAGGAGTCCCATGTAGTACCCACAATCCTTAACTTAAAAGACCTTTTTTTCTAATTGGATGGAAAGAAGAAGAAGGAAAACCAGCCCAATTCTTAAGGACATGCGACATCATTCACCCTAGGGTGGAGATTTACAAGAATTTTAGACACCCCCAGTTCTGAAGAAATCCTTTCAGGGGAGTCCAGTATGTCAGGCAGATAAGAGAGATGGCCTGATTGAAGGAGGGAGCCGTGTCCCTCTGACTGCCATGGCTGCAGAGGTTCCCATTGTAGAAGTGCCTTAACTTCTGGGATGAGTAAAATCTGCATGGGCAGAGAGGAGGAAGAAAGGTAAAGCAAAAAGTATTATGCCTGCCTGGTGAGAACGTAATGGTCAATAAAAGTGGTTGCTTCTAGGTTCTTACCTAAACTAATGTTTGCATATTTGAAGTTTGGTGAAATAGGGGAGGCCGTGACTCAAGGCCACCAGGAGCCAGAAGGCTCCTCATTTGCAGTCAAATAATGTGACTTGTCATTCTGATCTTCTTCTCAGAATCATTCCAAGTCGTCGTGAGAGGAAACGGCTTTCGGCACGCCCGCAACGTGGACAAGGTGCTCTGCAGCTTCAAGATCAACGACTCCGTCACGCTCAGTAAGTCTTGCCAAGGTGCGGGGTGGGTGTCAGACAAGGACATTCCCAGCCCTCTGTTCCAGCAAGGCCACCCCCGGGAGACACTGCAGAAGAGGGTCTTCCCTTAGAAGTCCTTCTTCAAGGAAGGGCACCGCTAGCGCAACAGTGCCTTTGTTCCCGTGGGAAAAACCTGCCCCTCTGGGTAGATACAACCCCCATGGGTGCCCAACTTGGTGAGCAGAACCCAGCTGGATTTGAGCCCTGGCCTAAGATCCATACTACTGTTGTAACAGAAATATCCCAAATAGGTGCATTTACAAAACAGAAATGTTTATTTTCTCCCAGTTCAGGAGGCCAAAAGCCTGAATTCAAAGTGTAGCTCTAAGAGATGGTGCTGCTTCATCTATTTTATCTTCCAGTAGCCAACGATGCTTGGAGTTCCAGATTCATCTGCCTCTGGCATCATATTCTGTCTCGTCTCTGTGTCTGTTCTGGGCATTGGATGACTCGGAAGTGATTGGATTTAGGCCCTCCCCTCTAATGGTGTGGCTGCATAGCAAAAGGAAAACCGATGTTTCCAAACAAAGTCATAGTTATGAGGGAATCCCAGGATTAGGATTTGAACTCATACGCCGGAGGGATTCCATAGGGTTCACAACTGAGCCTCACCGACACCCCCCACCCCAGCCATAGTGGCAGCAGGGGCCTTGTTTCCCAGACCACGAACATCTGTAATCAGTCTTTCTCCATCCATGGAGAGCTGGCTCATGGGAGCGTATGAAGCGTGGTACTTCTTAACCATATCGTGGGGACTCTCAAGGATAAGAGTGAATGTAAATGGTCTGAACTTATTAATTCTGGGGGTGGGGGTGGTGGAAGCCAAACCATTAGGCTTGGCTAGGCAGTTTGTTTGTTTTTTAATCTGGCTGATTCCTGCTTGAAGTAGTCAAGAAACTCTGCATCAGGCGGAAAATGAATGATGGTCACACTGGCACTCTCAGAAGGCATCTGTGGCAAACAGGTTCTTAATCTCAAGAAATCTATGGTTCTTGTCGCTGCCCAGGAGAGATGGGCAGACTGATCCTGGGTGGACAGAGGCTAGCAAGCCTGGTCGCTGCTTCCACCTGGCATCCTTCCCATAGGCAACAATGGAGTCAGTATTTTTTAGGGAGACAGTATCAGGACAGTCAAAATAAGCTGTTTTTTTTCTTCTTGTGTGCTTTCTAAGCCCTTCCCATCCTGTGGCATGACAGTCCTGAGAGGTAGAACGAGCAAGGGGGCCAGGCCATGTGTCGATTAACCACTTACCCCACCCTGCCCTTCACGAGTGACATGGAGCCTGGTGCCGGGATGGCCTGCAGAAGGAGATCGCCTCTTGTTTTCACAGAAGAGGAATCGGGGGTGTGCCTTGAAACATATTCCAACCCACTTGAATATTTAAACAGACACAGGCAGCGGCTTCTTTGTAAGCATCTGGGATTTCTGGCCTTGGATGCGTTCCACCCATTGGAAACGTGCCGCGAGTGGCCTTACTGTTTGGAAACGCGCTCACATCTACACCAAATCCGGGCTGCTCTTCCCACCGCCGGCCCGGGGCTTTTAGTTTCAACCGTCCCCGGGTGTTGAAGTACTCAGCAGCCAGCCCGAAAGGCTGGGGGTTAGCATCTACCCAGAAGGTGCCTCCGAGGAAAGGGCTGGCAATCTACATGCTAAACATATCACCCCCCTGGAGCTCAGTTCTAAGGTGACAAAGCTCACTTAACCCCGCTGACAGACCCCTCCCTTTGCCGGCCCCCCCAACCCCCCACCCGCCCCACACCATTGTAAGCTCTCTGGAGTTTGCTTTCGCGCTCGCTGTCTGCCCTTGACATCCCAAATCTCTGAGCAGAAACTTCTTAGGGTTTAACTCAAAAGATACTCTTCAATTCTCCAGCAGTGAAGACTGGCCAGATAGGCTGATCATTAAGAACAGCCCCCGCAAAAGACCAGTGAGAATGGAGTGGGGGCGGGGG
>NW_022106471.1:2497689-2536379 GCF_000313985.2 Echinops telfairi | reverse complement strand
CTCTTATTTTCCATTGCTTAAAAGGTTGCTCCATGATGCTGCATCAAAATGAGATGAAATGAAGATTTACGGTGGATGTGAAGAGGGACATTTGGAAAGCATATTTTTCCATAAAAACGTTTTTCTTAGGAAATGAACCTGTTCTCGTTCTCCCCCCTCTCTTTCTTTCCTTATATATATACTTGCAAGCACACACTTAGAATGCCCCCATCTCACACAGATTCAAATAGAAGGAGAAGCTATTGGGATAGATATTTGGCTTAAATCACAAACCCAGTTGTGCACCCTCCCCAGTGCCGTCACTTTGGAGACCAGGAAGCCAGTAAATAGATCATATTATACCCAGCTAGTTGCATTCCTGAATCCAAGTATATAACTATTAGAAATATTCTAACTAAAGGGGAAATACTAGCTGTTTGAAGAAAGCACATGGCTTTATTAATGCACCTATTAATTTTCACTCTGAAAATAATATGCACAGGAAATTATACAGGATAGACAAGATAAATAAATGTTAAAATGCCGCACAGTTTTATTATTTTATCAACCTGAAGACTATAACAGTTGATTCCTCCATTAAATCAAGTTTCAATCCCTTTACTTTTCCCATTTCCCTTTCCCATCACTAGATTCCAAGAATAAAATTGCCATCTGTTTTCATTTTCATATTACATATTCCCCTTTTCAAGATGTTCCTTTCTGATCTGAATGCGACATGATATGTTGTAGCGAAAGAGAAGACGAGGGCTATTATTACTATCAGGAAAAAGACTACTTCAAGGGCCCATCATAGAATGAAGCCAAGAGCTGAGGGCTTGATACTCATTGACCCTGAGTCGATTCAGACTGATGGTGACCCTGTCTCACTGAGTTGACCTGCCCTGTGGATCTCTGAGACAGTAAATCTGTGCCTGAGCATAAAGTCTCTGCTTTCTCCCACAGCGCAGCTGGCAGCTTCAAACTACTGACCTTGTGGTTAACCACCAACTCTTCACCCACTGCACCATCAGTCTCAGGGTTGGTCACAGTTAATATAGTAAAAAAAACATATGAAGGAAAATTGTCAAATATGAGAGAATATGTTGAAAAATTAGATATACTAGTAGGAAATATTGGTATAATTTTCCAAGTCTTTGAATGAATTAAGAAAAACTAAAGATATAGAGTGTTGTAGAGAAAGGTTTTCCAAGTCTTTGAGTATATCAGTAAAAATTTTTTTTAATGTATTAGTAAAATTAAGATACAGAGTATTATACACATGTATATTCATACACACATGCCCATAGAGTGCCTGGTGGGATTGAACTGCTAACCTTGTGGATAGTAGTCCAGCAGTAACCCATGAAGCCAGTTAGTTCATCCTGACCCACAGTCACCCTATGTAGGATTTGCTGGGCTTTCAATCTTCACAGGAGCAAATAGCCTTAACTATAGTTGGTGGGTTTGAACCCCTGACCTTGTGCATAGTATTTCAACACTTACCTGACAGCACCACCAGGGTGGGGGAAAATCAGGACAACCCTTTCACCACCATTATTTGACATGGATCTAAAAGTTGTAGCAGTGCTATCCAGTATCGCTCTCTCTGATGGTGGAAAGGCTCTGTTGTGATGACCAATATGGTAGCCACTGGTCACGTGTGGCTGGAGAGCCCATGAAACCTGGCTAGTATCATTGGGAAACTGGATTTTGACTGTTCCCTAATTTTAATTCCTATATATTTTAAATAGTCACAGGCCACTAGTGACTGCTATATTGGACATTGCAATAAAGCAAGAAAATGAAGGAGAGTTAGTCATACAGGAAAGGGAGAGCCAACCGCCATCGCCTTAACCTGCGCCATCGCCTTAACCTGTGTCTTCCTGGAAAACCAATGAGAGCCAACTGTTGGGTGAAGACCAGTGAACTGGATGATTTCAAAATAAATGCCTCACTTGCATAACCATCGCAGCTTTGTCAGAATTCAGCAAGGGCCAATTCGAACACATAATGGGGAAAAGACAGTAACAATAAATAAGAACTCATTTAACCAAGTTTTTGAAGAAAAGTTGCAAAATGCTGTGGATAGAAAGACTCTTGAGTAAATGGAAACAGGATGGACTTGTGGGATAGTAGCATCAGGTCTGAAGCCAGATCACGGGGGAGGAAATCCGGGTGCTGTCAGGTCTAACCGTGTGCTCACGGATAACTGATTCCATACCTCCGTGGCTCATGCCCCTATCTGTAAAATCGGGAGGACAGAAATCACTCCTCTATCAGGAGTTGTTGTGAGGTTTGAATGGACAGGCCTTTGAAGAGGGTCCGGCACACGGGTAGCAGACCACCAGTGTTCGCTGCTAGTATTAATTAATTTGTATCACTCTTACTATTAAATAGAATGACCTGGTAAAGACATCAACTGTCTTCAAATTATTGCTTACATTTGATATAATCCCCATGAAAATTCCAGTGGGAGGTTTTAAGTTAACAAAATGATCCTAAAGTTCATATGGAAGAATAAACATGCAAGAATAGCCAAGAAAAATGTGGAAACTTGCCCTAGCTGATTTTAAGATGTATTTTTTAAGGGGGAGTTTTACAGTAATTGAAACAGTGTATGGATGATTAGTGCCACCCTAGGCAAGCTGAACGTTGAAACCTAAAAAGAAAATCCATAGACGGAGCCAAACATTTATGTGAATGTAGAGTATAAGAAAGTGGGGTAAGGGGGGTGGGGTGGGGAGAACAGATCCTTCAGAAATCGTGCTGAGACAACTGGCTAACCACTTGGAAAAATAATTAAGCTAGATTTTTATCTCACACCTTACACCTAAACAAATTCCAGATGCACTAAACATTTAAATGTATCATGAAGCTATAAAAATTCTAGGAAGAAACAAAAATAAATGCTTACACAGCCCTCCAGTGAGAAGGATTTTGTAAAGCACACCACAAAAGGAGGCGCCACAAGGAAAATGTTGAGAGATTAAGTACATATTTTTAAATATCTCCGTTGCGGTGAGGGGGCGGGGGATCAAACGGGCAACAGAAGATTGGCAAAATGATTTTAAGAAATATAGCAAGAAAGGGATCCGTGATCTTGGTCTAGATATCTAAAAGTCCAGAGACGTTGAACTTCTCAGTGAGTAAAAGATGGGAAACGTGAATTTATAAGAAAAATAATGGGCAATCAGCAAATGGAAGCATGCTCAATGTAACCAAAGGAATGTAAATCGATACCCCGATGATCATTATTACTGTATCAAATTGGCAGAGATGAACAGAATACAAGGCTTAGTATTGGCAAGGATGTGGAGAAACAGTGTTCATTGAAAGACCTTTGTCATCTATTAGAAGGAAACTCAATATGAATCAGCCACTATTACACAGCTCGACCCAGGATCTCTATCTCAGTGCCTTCCAGGTAAATGACTGAGGATGTTTGCAAAGACTCAGCTACAAGGATGTAGCGGAAAAACAGATAAACAATAGCCCTCTAGGACAGGAAAGAGAGAAAGGTAACAACAAAACTGTGGCACAATGGGGAGTCTGTTATATAATTTCACCTCGCTCCTGAAATGGAATGTGATAAATTTCTTTGAAATCATCACAGCAGACTAGTTACTGATGTAAAGATGTCCATAATATAGAATTGTGCGTTGAAAAACAAGTTCTAGAGCAGCATACAATACGTTAGCTCCGTGTTCTTTCTGTTTTGTGTGCGCACATGCCTCTGCAGAGAGAAAGAGCTGTGAAGGGCGTCCATCGAAGGTCGACGGTAATTACCTCTGCGAGAGAGGTTTCTTTTCTTCTATAGCTGGTTTTCTAAGTTCCTACCACCAACCTGTGTCCCTGATGTCAGAATAATCGTAAAAACACAACTGCAATGCAATTTTTCATTTCAAAATGACTGCGAATGATTTAGGCCTTGCGCGTACATCGTAAGATTCGAGTTTGGCTGGTTTTCCAGGGAACGGGCTGAACTCACGCCTGGCCAAGGAAATGTCTTAGAAATCTTCACACCATCTTTATTTGTTCTGGCTGCCCTTTTTCTTGCTTTGGTATTCAGCGTCTTGTGCCAAGAAAAGATCCACTTTCATTGGAAATCCATTTGCAGGGAGATTAGGATGCTAAAAAAGAGACACTGGGGTGGACACTGGAGCAGGGATCCATTTTTATGCACGCTGTATAAGAAATGGACATTTCACAAATGCGGTAGTGGAAGACGTGCTAGCCTATCCGGTGTTGCAAGGAAGCCCCCTCCAGAGAACCAGCTGGCTCCTCTGAAAATGTTTTCTCCAACAGCATGGGTCATGAAGGTAGTTCTAAGAGGAAGCTTCCCGTGTGAGACTCAGCTTCCCCGGGCGGGCAGAGAGATGGCGCTTCTTCAAGTGTAGATGGTCCAGCACGCTTGCTTTAAAATATCTGCCCGGTTACCTGGGAACTCCATCTTCGGTAACATCTGGGCCTGGGCTTGCTCCCTGAGAGATCATTCAAACCCACCTAAGGAGCCCTGGTGGCGCAGTGGGTTACGTCTCGGTCTGCAAACAACAGGGTTCATGGTTCAAACCCACCAGAAAGATGAAGCTCTTGGCTCCCATTCAGATGTTCGGCCTTGGAAACGCACCTGGGCAGTTCTACTCTGTCTGTAGGGGTGGTTATGAGTCAGAACTGCCACGATGGCAGGGAGTTTTTGAGATGGAGCAGTGTCAGCGCTTGGTGACGTGAATGGTTGGGAGAAAGCCATTGTCTGTTAAAGATTAAGTCTCAGAAACCCAAAGGGGCTGTCCTACCCTGTCCTACAGGATTGCTAGGAGCCGGTTGCCGCAATGCTAGGAGCTGTGCCGCAGGCATTTCAAATACCAGCAGGGTCACCAGCAGGTTTCAGCAGAGTTTGCAGACCACGGCAGACTGGGAAGAAAGGCTGGTGATCTACTTGCAAGTGTTAGCAGGTTTAAACCCGTGTGGATCACAGCGGAATTCTGTCTGAAATAGTGCTGGGAGATGCGAGGTTGGAAGGCACTCAAAACACACAAGCATAGGACAGGAGCTCCCCTAGCATGCCCTCCGGGGTCTCCCTCCCACCTCTCCTCCCAGCTGCGGGGTAGTTTGGAGGGCAGTGCTTGTACAGAAGGCGTTAGCCATTTTGGTAGTCCTGTCCCATTCGCAATTCCCAGGGGAACATTCTTCCAAACCTACTACGCACAGCTCCCAGCCTGTGGGTCAGGACACACATACCTTGTGTATGAATCCTGAGTTGCCCTCCCCCAGTAAAACCAAAGCTTTAAAACATATATTTACTTTCAGCAAATTGCAGCTGCTTAAGTGCAGCACGGTTTCTGATCTCAGGATTCAAAACTCTCAAAGGCTGATGCTTTGCCTAGAAGGTAATTTGTAACTTTTATAAATGTCAAGAGTGGAGAGTTTTTGGGGAGCGGATTTATTATTGAGAAGAGAAATACTTTCCAAGAGCCCGAAGCACCATTACTTAGCTTGCATTTTCTTGCAATGCCTAAAACTGCCCTGGCAGAGACAAACACCAGATACCAAAATATTACTGATCCAAATGATGTAAAAATACTATATATCCAAATATATTGTTTAAAAATTTTTTTTAAACATAACTCCCAAAGCATTAACAAGAGGGAGGATGACCAAGGAGTTTAGTTACTTTTTTTTTTTTTTTTGGTAATTCATAAAGATGACATTAAAATATGGGTGGAAGATCATTTGCATCCTGTTCTAAGGGCTGGTGTACTATGGAGGCCAGCACTCCTTGTGGGCTGAGCACTGTGTCGGCCCAGCAAAGACAAGCGGGCCCAGCAGTTCTGCTAGAACACATACTGGTCCTCCCCCGAGAATGGACTCATGGCCTCTCACCTTTAGGTGCTCTCCTTCTGGGGCCATGAGCCATCTGGAATCTAGAGCCGCGTGCTCACACGCTGACCAAATGAACTCGTTTCATTGCCTTCCAAGACTGCCCTCACCTCGAAGGGCTGGCTTGGGTCAGTCCATCTCCTCTCAGAGCCCCAGCAGGAGGGCACGTCTCACTTCTGCAGGGTGTCATCTCTGTCGCTAGGAAACACCACCATCCGCATCTCATTAAATGTGCAACCTTTCAAATGAGTATTTGTCTGGGTGGTGCAAACAGTGAACGTGCTCAAAATGGACTGTTCAAGTCTACCCAGAGCTCCTTCAAAGCAAAGAAAGCCACCTATGGAAAACCTGATGGGCCACGGTGCTTGCCTCACGATGAGGAGCTGACAGTAACGCAGGAGAACCCCGCGTTACAGCAAAGTGTACAAGTCTTGCCCAAGGTCACGTAGCCAGCAGGAGATTGGCCCAAGCTCTTAATGCACTCATTGCTCTTTCCCTACTCCAGCCTGGTCCAAAGAACAGGAAGCAAAAAATTAATCATCATCATCATAATAAAAGATGCCTGCGGGCTCCCATGCCAGCAATTATTAGGTGTGGACCAGGGGGACACACCTGGAATCTGTTGGCCAATCTCATTCCCTGGTCTCTTGCTTACTAGCTGGCTGGGACTTCCAAGGAGACTCTCCAATCACTCCAGCCAATTGGGCCAGGGCACAGGGCAGGGAGGGAGATGGGTCATGTCTAAGTACACTGATGGTGGCCGGTTTGGTTGTACCCCTTGAAAGGCCTCCTTCTGGCCTCCTCTAAGCACAAGAGGACCAGCTCAGAGTGGTGCTGAGTTCTGAGTGTCTTTGCTGTATTGGCCTCACCCCCCTGGGCTTTTCTACTTCCCATTCTGTTTTGACTTATTTCTCATCCTTCTGACCTGTCTGACCACACGGTTCAGTGTCTCTAACTAGAAGCCATCCCTCTGTTTTGTCTGTTGATGTCTTTTCACGTCTTGGATCAAAAGAGCACTTAGACTTGTTATCTCACTCATCTAGGAAAACACCTCCCAGCCAGGGCCTGATCCATAGGGATGCTCAGTGAGCATGTGCCCCTTTCACATCCCCCTCTTGGCAGGAAGTCTCCTTCAGCTTTGCAGTAAGATTTCCATGTGGGATGTTCCTGATCATGGCAGACAAGCCTGTCTGTTTGGAGTGGGGAAAGTTCTCCCCAACTTGGAGTACTAATGGATTGCATTTCCCCCCTGATTTTTATGCAGTTGTTAAAAAGACTAACTTTTAAAAAAGCTAGTCACCAGTGAAAGCAATAAGAAATACCACCCTAACTGTAGCCTGCCTGTTCTCCCTTCCTTCGAAGACACATCCCCAAACCAGCTGATAATTTGGTGCCGAACAGTTATACTTGGCTCTGAGATGTCCTGAAAATGCTCCCTAGACCCAGGGGAGGCTTGAAGAAAAAAGGGGGGTGGTGAGCTCATTCAGCCCCTAACTCCACTGTTTCTCCCACTACCTAATGCCAATGTCGCCGTGGGAATGCAAATGCCACTTCAGGGCTGACATCAGCTCTTGGAGGGTTTTAGCAAGCTTCCCATCCTTTCCCCACCCCCTCTGATAAGTTGAAGAGATACTTCTCTTTCCCCTTTGGCCAGAAATAAATATTTATCTCAAGAAAAGATTGCCAAGGCTTGGAAAGTATTTGAGTTATTTAATCAGCCTTATAAAAAGATTCTCTCTGTTGGAGTTTGAATGAGCTATTGAATTTTAATCTTGGTTTTACCCCACATCCATTAGAGAGTGACCAAGGGCAGGGAAGAATTCTGGGAACCTCCTTCATCATGTCTGAAAGGAGTTACATCGACTGATGATTGAAACCCAGAAAGGCCCACATTCAGATGTATGGTTCTGGAAACGTGAATTCATGGCGAACCCAGGGTTTCCCAGAAGACTCTTTAGCTTAATCCTTAAAGTACCGTATGTACTCGAGTGTAAGCCAACCCGAATATCTGGCGAGGGACCTAATTTTAACACAAAAACTGTGTTGAAAAATGTGCTGAAAAACTCGGCATATACTCGAGTATATATGGTAGCGGCTGCCAACTCAAGTTGGGCCCCATGGGAACCCTCCCTCTGTGTGACAGCACAGCACTGCTTTGCAGAAGTCCACTTTCTTCCAAAGCATCCCTCGGTGGGCTCGGACTGCCAGCCTTTCCGCTAATAAAACAAACCCCAAACCTGTTGCCACTGAGTGGCTTTCCACTCAGAGTGAGCCTGCGTGGCGCTTGGCTTTGCAATTCTTGACAGGAGCCGACAACCTCAGCTTTCTCCTGCAGAGCGATCTGTGGCTTGGAGACACCGGCTTTGCTTACCTAACAGCAGCACCAGGGCTCCTCAGCCCTTCTGTTAGCAGCTGAGAACTCAACCATGTGCGCTGTCCATGGACTTCAAACGTTATCAGAGGGCTCTTTGGCCCCGGTCCCTTGTCCCAGAACTCATGCCTTCCGCCAGTGCCTACCCTCCCTCGTGGAAGGTCCTGGCTATTGGCACCCATTCGCTAAAATTTTCCAGTTCACTGGAAGTTCCTAAAGCCTCCGAAGCTGGTAGAACAGTGTAATTAAATAAGTAGACATGTCTCAACATTTCATCTTTATCTCTTCTAAGTTTAAACCTCACATAACCTATTTTCAAGCCCCTGTCCGATATGTGGCAACTTGTACTGAGACCTTATGAAGAGCCAGCTAGCATGGCTTGTATTTTAATTCGCTCTTATTAAATCCTCACCACAATCCAGGGATAGTGTCGTCATGGCCGCTGACGAATGAAGAGCGGGTGCCCGTTCCCACATCAGTCAGAGGAAGCCCTGAGATTCGAATCTGGGTCGGGTTGACGCTGAAGTCTACACTGGCCTGCCTGTAGCCTCTGGACTCAGCTTCAGGCGCACCCATATCTCAGTTCTGTGTTGTAAATGCTATTCGTGGGAAACCCCCCTGATTTAAAGGAAGCTGCCCGCCAGACTCTCTGGACCAGTGCTCCAGGTTAACTATGTCTGCAACTTCCCCATCCATCTCTCAGTCTGTTCTCATGCGGTGACTTGCATGCAGTTACGATGCTGGAAGCTATGCCGCAGGTGTTTCCAATACCAGCAGGGTCACCCAGGGTGGATGAGTCTCCCTGGAGCTCCGGATTAAGACAGGTTAGGAGGAAAGGCCGGGTGATCTACTGCCCAAGTCAGCCACTGAAAACCCAGTGAATCCCAACGGAACATTGAGCAATAGCGCGCCGCAGGATGGGTCCCCTCTCTGGGAAGGCGACGGTGGACTGCAGCACGTCGGTCACCAGGGGGATGGCGCAAGACCGGGCAGCACGGTTGGTCAGTTCAGTGCCCCATGGGGGTTTCCGTTCGTCGGAGCCAACGCAAGCCCTTGCCATAACCGTCTCGTGGGTATGCGCTGGAGCTTCCAATCTGGCTACAGGCCAGGGTATTCATATGTACGGCTCATCTAAAAATGCCCTTTCGCTTCTGGTTTCAAACTCCTGTTCCTCCCTACTTTTTTTTCCCCCCCGACTTCTAAACAGAAGCCAAGTGACAAGTCCGAGCTCCTGGTCTCCATTCCCCCTGCCCACTCGTGCTAACGAGCGGTGAAATGGCCGCCCGGCGGGCAGAGGAGTCGGGGCATCCATCGTCCTCGGAGGAGTTTATAGCCCCATCGTTGTCACGACACACGCTGGCTCTGGCTGAGGCTCCAGAGTGGCTGGCATGGCCTCCATGCCAAACGCAGCCGTGCCAAGGAGCAGATGAGGAGGACTTTGTGCCCTGCGTCCCAAGTGGCCGTTCCAGGAAAGAGTCAGATGAACCGAGTTATGGAAACCAAAGAGCCCTCCTTTGTTTAGAAGAGGGGGCGGGGAGGCGGGGAGTCACTCATTTTTGTGGTAAAGGGAAAACAGGCTCCAAACCAAACAATCTCTCTCAGAGCAGAAAATGCCAGCTCTGCCCAGCAGGGCCCACAGGCCTTGCAGACTGATGCCACCCTGTGACCAGGGGGCGATGGGGCTGCCCTCCAGCTTCGGCTTGGTCTCCCCGCCCAGCCTTCCAGGGTGCGCTTGCCCAGCTCGGCTCCAGAAATCTTGGGTTTCACCAGCAGGAAAGGAAACTGGAAGTGGGGCGGGGTGGGGCGGGGGGACGGCAGGGAAAGCATCTACTCGGCCTAGGTCCATCCAGCCCTCTAGATTTTGAGAGAGAGTGCTGGATGGCACCATGGGTGTCACCCAGGAACGTGCGACCACCAGCCGCCCCTGCAGGGCCAGTGGTGGCATGCTAGCGTGGTCACCCTTCTCGGCCTGACCCTGCTTTTCCCACACAATGCAGCCAGAAGTCACGAGGCTGTCTGCAGCTGGGCTCTGACTGGCCTATGGCTCTGTGGGCCGGCTCCATGGGCTGAGGTCTGTCCCCCCAGCTGTGACTAGGGCATGAGCTATAGGATAAGAGAAAATAAATAGGCTCTGGTAGCCACACCCATCCCTAGCTGTCTAACACAAGCGTTTGCAGGATAGAGAGTCTCTGGTTGAGGAAAAACCCCAAAGAAATAATTTCTAGTCCTGCCTTGGCCCCTGACTTGCTGGGAAACCAAGGGCCACCTTTGCTTCTATGAGCCTCCGTGTCCACCAGCCTCATGACTCCTGCCTTGCCGTTATTCACAGGGTGACTGTGAGAGGGACTCAGGGCAGGGTGGCAGTACCGTAGTCCGCAGCTTGGGTGTGGATCTCCTGTGGGTCACTGAACAGGGTACTTGACTCTGACTACCCCTTACCCTTCAAATGAAAGCAACAATCCTCCCCACTGCTTCTCCAAGAACTCCAATCTTGCCACAGTGAGTCCAGGCCAACTCATAGCAACCTGCTGGGATAGAATAGGACCGTCTGTTTGGGTTCCTAAGATTTTAAATCTTTGTAGGAGCAAACAGCCTCATCTTGCTTCTGTGGAGCAGCTGGTGGGTTTGAACCACTGACCTTGTCGGCAGCCCCCGTGTGTAACCCACTACACCACCAGAGCTCCTTTGTGTAGAGCCGGTGCCCATTAACTGCTGAATCTTGGCGAAATGGCTGTTGCCTGTTGAGGATAGTCCTTTTCAGCCTTGTCCTTGGACACGGTGACGCTCCTAGCGAGGCTGTCAGTAAAGCAGCTTTGGGCTTTCCCATTATTCATGTCTGTACCAGCAAGAGCTTCCCTACCTTGTCCCTGCTTTCTCGCTAATCCATCTTTTACAGCAAAGTCTGCTAACACTTCCAATGGTATCATTTCAGTTTTTCTTCAAAAACTACCCAAGTCCCCACACATCTTACAGAACTATCTTATAAAACACACATCTTATAGAACTATCTTCAGATCCTTCCAGCCAACAAAAAGAACTCAAATCTAACTTCTTCCTATATTGATCTTCCCAGATCCTACTGATAGCCCACCCTAAACCATGATGATGGTGTTTTTTTTCTTCCTGACTCCCTGTCTTTGCCTGTCTTTCCTCCCAGCAGGAACACCTCTTCCCCAGAGCCCTACCAAAGAACCCCTCCAGTTCTGGATTCCCCATGCCGTGACCACAGCACCCACCTATGAGAACTAACTCCCTGCCTGCCATCAACATTTTAAATCATACTGTGGCTTAGCCACCTCTTATATTTGCCAATGAACTTTTTACATGGATATGGCTTCTGGGCTTAGTCAAGAAGGTCTCTGAGGACCCATCTGCTATGTTCGTTTTTCCCTTGTGATTCCTGGTCTGTTGCCTTAAAGAGTTTGCTACTGGTTTACACAGCGATTCATCCAACTGGGTATCCATGATCTGGGGCTGCTGTTGAGACAGGAGACCTTGAGTTCAAGACCAATGGACCTTAGATCCCAGGAGTGTTTGGTTTGTTTGTGTGTTGTTTTAATGACAAGAAGTTCTTGGCTGGGACTCAGCCTAGAAAGAAAGCCTGGTACTGTCACAACATGGCCAAGTGCTGAAATCCTGACGCCGAATGGAATACGTTCGTTCGTCACAAAAGGACAGATAGCGTGTGATCCCTCTTGGATGAAGTCTCCGGGTTAGGCAAATGTCTAGAGACTAAAGTGTGTGGGTGGTTGCCAAGAGCAGGCAGGAGAGAGCTCAAGCCACGATGCTGAGGGTCACTGCGCTTCTGTTCAGCATGAGAGAAAAATCGGGACAGTTAAGCTGATGGTGGTTGAACGACAAGATAAACATATCCAGCATTACTGAATTGGCTGGTGGAGGTTGTTGAATTGGCACGCGTACTGTTACCTATCCATTTATTTTGCTTGTTTGTTTTTGAATGGTTTTATCGGCACTTCATCCACCTGTCAAACAATTAATAGTTCAGTTATCAAAAAACAAACAAACAAACCTTTAAATGACAAAAGTTCTTTGCTTTTCTGGTGTCTCTTTGGACTTGGGGCCTCTAGGGCTTGCTGAACATGACATTGTAAAGTGGCCTCGCTCCTTTTAATCCAATGACCCCCTTTTCACAGATGAGAAGCCCTTCACAGTGGAAAACACTTATTTGCTGTGTCCGGCGCCTGTCTTAAAAGAAGTTGGCATGTAAGTTCTCCCCCAGCCACTGAACCTTGAACCTCACAGCCAGGGCAAAAAGAAGAGGTATAGGAGACCAAGGGAAAAGAAAACGTGATCATGGCATTGGAAGTTCACCTCCTTAGCAAGCATTACCCAGAGCCCTCTGGGTAATGACGGTCACGGGGAGTCTAGCACAAGGATAAGTGTTTCGCAGAGAGGGTCGCACGTCCTGCCCCCAACTTCCCAAGGGCCCAGATACTCACGTTATCCTAGTTTTAGAGATGGGACCCTGTGGTCAGGACGCTACACTCCTAGGTGTTTCCAGGGTAGATGCACCAGGAGAAGACATGCCTGAGAGCCTTTCAATAGCTCACCCGAAGCCACACAGCGGCTCAAACCATGGTCTGCCTGGCTCGGTCACTCCTGCAGGTGCAGAAAGCTCTCATACTTCCCTGGGCACTCGCAACACCTCCCCTCCCCTGGTCACCCTGGTAAAGGAGCCCGAGTAGCATTGTGGGTTAGGTGCTGGGCTGGTAACAGTAAACCCGGCAGTTCAAATCCACCATTTGCTCCACAGAAGGAAGACCAAGCTCTGGTAAAGAATGATGGTCTCTATGCAACAGAATCAACTCAATGGTGGTGGGTGGGTGGGTGGGTTGCTTATTATGCTGGTAGCACAACAGTTAAGCACTTGGCTGCCAAGCAAAAGGTTAGCAGTTTTGAACTTAACGCAGAAGCTTCACAGGAGAAAGCTCGGCGACCTCCTATAAGGATTATAGCCAGGAAAACCCTAGAGGGCAGTTCCCCTCTTTCTTGTGGGGCTGCTATGCACTGGAGTCAACTCTCAGCAACTCACATTGTAATTCCCCTGAAAGGACATCATGAGCCCCTCTTAGAGATGAGAAAACTGGAGCCCAGAAAGACTAAGTGGGTTCGTGGCAACCCAAGAACCAGACTATGTGATGCCCAGTTTAGAGCCTTTCCTCTGTGTCTGCACAGCCCATTGGCTATTCACCCATTCAAGCCAGGTCCTTCTCAACGAATGTGTCAGGGAAACTCTCAGGATGGTGCAAATCCCACTGAGGTGTGATCAAGACTCAATAGAAGAAGGAGAATTGGCCCCCTGAGACAACCAAGGAAAACCAGAAAGGCAACATTGGTGCCAAAACCAAAAGCCAGCCCTTCTGTAAACGTGTCTACCACAGGCAGACAGCAGGCTGAATGGCTGCCTGAAAGAAGAGACATTTGTAGCTCATTGTGATCGGTGCCTCCTTTCTCCCATTTCTTCCCCTTCACCTCCTGGTATGGCTACTCTCAGTATTGGTCCTGAGGGGTTTATCTGTCCTGGATTTTGTGTTTCCAGCTCTTATCTTACCAGTGTACACAGCTCTTACCAGTGTACATGCTCCGGTTTAGCCAGATTTGTAAGGTAGAATTGGGGTCATGATAGTGGCATGTGGAGGAGGAAGCATTAAAGAACTAGAGGAAAGTTGTATGTTTCATCAGTGCTATGTTGCACCCTGACTGGCTCGTCATCTCCCCATGACCCTAAATTATCAAAGGTTCATGAGGGAGGGAATGTGGGGGAGAAAGAGGAAAAAAAATGAAGTGCTGAAACAAAGGGCTCAAGTAGAAAGAAAATGTTTTGAAAATGATAATGGCAACAAATGTACAAATATGCTTGACACAATGGGTGGGTGGATTATGATAAGAGTTGTATGAGCCCCCAATAAAATGATTTATTCAATTCAAATAAACAAATGTTTAAAAAGAGACATTTGTTCATCCAAATTCTGCTTTCTATCATTTATTGAAATTGCCAAGCCTCCAGCCCTGCCAGCCTAACATCAGCCTGTGATAGAACAGCTGGTCCCCAAAGGGCACAGAGTCCGTGCTGCAAAACGCAAAGTGCAAGCTCACGGTGCAGTGGGTCTCCTGGAGAGAGAGAGCAGTAGGGACCAATGAGCTCCTCTCTGAGATTGCTGGGTGAGACCGAAGCCACTCCCATCAGACCGCTGAGAGGCCAGAGAACTCCAGCAGCACAGCGCTGACCCCACTGAACTGAACTGGGTTTTGTTTGCATTTTCACCAGTTTTGTTGACATCTCATTTGGGTTGTTTTTGAAGAATAGCCTCTCCTAGTATTGAGTGCTCCCACTCAACATGAAATCTCTAGAACAGACAAGTATAAGAAGATCAACATCTATTGGTGGTTACCAGGGTGGCTGGAAGGAGGGGGCCCGAAAGCCAGCCCTTCCATATGCAGAACCTCTGGGCTCCTGTTGAAGGTGATGGCAAATGTGGGGAATGGTTCACGGGAATGGTTCCACAGCAGGATGGTCGTCATGAAGGTTACTAATTGGTCCTTTTAAAATACCACTTCCACAAAAGATTGTGGAAATAGAAAATTGTTAAAACCTGTATACCGGCCACAGTAAGAAAAGTCAATACGTTACTACATAAAAGATGACTTGGTCCTACTATCGGAGCTCTGGTGGTAAAGTGGGCTTCGTGTTGAGCTGCTGACTGCAAAGTCAGTGGTTCAAACCCACCAGCTGCTCCGAGGGAGAAAGATGAGGCTGTCTCAGTCTAAGAAACCAAAAGAGGCAGCCCGACTGTCCAGCAGGGGTGCTAGGAGCCAGCAATGACTTGGCGACAGTGAGTTTGGAGTTTGCTTTTGGCCTTGTTATCCTGCGACCAGTAAGTTCAATGGAGCAAATTGCACCCATCCAGGGAGATTTGATGCCGTGCAGGCAAGCCTTCCTTTGACACAACTGCTAGGTGCATCCTGCAATCTTTAGAATGTTGGAGGTAGATGGCCATCAGGGCTGCCTCTCCACACATTTTACAAATGGGGGAACAGGCCCCAAGGGAGAGGCGCTATTAGTTGAGAGTAGTGCCCAAAGGGGGCCTTCATCCCCCACTATCTGCTCACTTCTCATTGCCCACTCTGCTCATATCTCTGATTCCCTCACTGTCATTGCAGGAAAGCCGCACTCCAGGTCAGCATGAACGATGGCCTCTCTTTCATCTCCAGTTCTGTCATCATCACCACCACACACTGTGTAAGTCCTAACCTTTCCCTCAACCCCTTACCTCGTTACCATCACCGTCATAAACACCTGTCTGCTCCAGAGTTGTGGTCAGGTGCCACCGAGTCAGTCCTGATTCACAGCAACCCAGTGTATGGCCAAACGAAACACTGCCTGATCCTGCACCATCCTCACAAGTGTCCTTTAGACTGTATGTTGGAGACCGTGGTTCCTGGAACGTTTCCCACCTTGGTGTTCTGTCCGTGAAGCTTTACTCCTGGCTCTCCTGGGCCATTGAAGGGCTCGGTCCGGGGCTGCTGTTTCCCTGGAATATGTGATCAATACCTGGACTGGGCATCTCCTGCCTCGCCACTTGGGTGATGGAGGAGAGACCTGGTGCACTGGCTCGCCTCGATGTCAGGTTACAGCCAGTGTCTGTGTGGTGTACCGAGGGCAGGTGTTGGGTTGGCGTGGGCGGAAGAAAGAATAGGTTGACACACTTCTGTAAAGCACGTTTTCAGGAAGTTGTTGTATATGGAGAAACAGGAAAGAGAGGTGGGCGGTCCCTGGAACAACAGGTGGTTGGTCTACAGAGGATTTTTGAAATCTAAGATGAGAGCTTTATCTGTCAGTTTTTCATACTGTGGTGGCTTGTGGTGCTGTGATGGTGAAAGCTACTGTGTCACTGGTATTTCAAATACCAGTAGGGTCACCCAAGTGAACAAGTCTCAGCCGAGCTTCCAGACTAAGGGCAGACTATCAAGAAGCAACGGGCTGTCTAGTTCTGAGGGATTAGCTGCTGAAAACCTTATGGGCAGCATCGAAACATTGTCAGTTACTGAAAACCTCCTAAATAGAATATTATTAGAGGTAGTGCCAGAAGATTGAGACTCTCGGGTCTGAAAGCACTCAAAATGTGGCTGAGGAAAAGCTACCTTCTCAAATTAGAGTCAACCATAAAGTCATGGCTGGAGTAGAGCCTGCGGAATAAAACCCAGAGAACCTTCATTTGCTGCTGGGGCGTGACTCAAAATCATCAATTAATAATTAGAACATGGAATGTACAAAGTACAAATCTATGAAAACTGGAAGTCATTAAAAGTTAAATAAATGCATAAAGATTGCTTCTTTAGGCATTAGTGAGCTGACATGGACTGGTCTTGGTCATTTGAGTCAGAAAACCATATGATTTCCTATGCTGGGAATCACTCAATCAAGAGGAACGACATGGCATTCATGGTCAAAAAAGACATTCCCAGATCTATCCTGAAGTACAATGTTGTCTTTACTAGAATAATGTCTAACCCTATACAAGGAAATCTAGTCAATATAGCTATTATTCAAATCCATGCACCAACCACTAAAGCTAGTGATGAAGAAATTGTAGAATCCTTCCAATATCTCCAGCTGGAAATTGATCAAACATGCACTCAAGATGCAGTGATAATTATTGGCAATTGGAATGCAAAATTTGGAAACACAGGAAGGAACAGTAGTTAAGAAATATGGTCGTGATGAAAGAAATGAAGCTGGAGATCACATGATAGAATTTTGCAAGACCGATGTCTTGTTCATAGCAAATACCCTTTTCAACAACACAAAAAGCAACTACACACATGGACTTCTCCAGATGGAATACAAAGAAATCAAACTGACCACATCTGTGGAACGAGATGAAGAAGAAGCTCAATAACAGCAGCTAAAACCAGGCCAGTGTCGGTTGTAGAACAGACCATCAATTGCTCATATGTGAGAGTGAAGTTGAAGAAAATGAAATCAAGTCCATGACAGCCCAAACACAACCTTGAGCCAAAATATAACCTCAAGTGTATGTCCCACCTGAATTTCTAGAATAGATGCATTAAACACTACTGCCATGGGCCGACATGAAGAATATCATACATGAAAAAAGCAAAAGGTGAGTGGCAAGAAAGAAAGAAAAAACAAAAGTGGCTGTCAGAAGAGGCTCAGAGACCCAGTCTTCCTTGTAGAGTAGCTTAGGAAGATGGAAGAAAGGATGAAGTCAAAGAGCTAAACAGAACATTTCTAAGGGCAGCGGGAAAGACAAAGTAAAATATTACAATGAAGCGTGCAAAGACCCAGAAGTAAAACACCAACAAGGAAGAAAGCAGCATATCTGCAGCTGAAAGAACAAAAGAAACCATTCAAGCCTCAGGGTGGGAAATTGAAAGAGTCTATGGGCAAAAGATTGAATGATGCAGCAAAAGGAGGGGAACGAATACACAGAGTCGCTGTACCGAAAAGAACTAGTCTACATTCAACGGTTTCAAGAGGTCGCCTCTGGGCACGGACCAATGGTACTGAAGGGGGAAGTTCAAGCTTCCCTGAAAGCAGTAGTCAAAACAAGGTTCCAAAAATTCATGGACTGCCCGCTGGAGGGTTCTAACAGAAGCACTGGGACCAGTTACTCATCTGTGCCAGGAAATGTGGAAGACAGCTCCTTGGCCAGCTGACTGGAAGAGCTCCATATTTGTACCCATTCCAAAGAAAGATGACCCATCAGAATTCTCAAATTATAAAACAATATCATTGATATCACAGTCAAGTAAAATTTTGCTGGAGATCATCCAACCACGATTCCAGCAGTATACGGACAGGGAGCTATCAGAGCTTCAGGCTGGATTCAGAAGAGGCTATGGGACAAGGGATAGCATTACTGATGGCCTATCAATCTTGGCTGAAAGCAGAGAATCCCAGAAAGATGTTTACTTGGATTTTGTTGACTATGAAAAGGCATTCACTTCTATGGATCATAACACTGTGGTTAGCCGTCAGAAGAATGGGAATTCCAGTACCCTTCATTGTGTTCACAAGGAACTTGTACACGGATCAAGAGGTGTGTGGCCAGAACAAGGGAATACGGCCTAGTTTAAAATCAAGATAGGTCTGCATCAGGGTTGTATCCCCTCACCTCACCTATTCAGTGTGTATGCTGAGCAAACAACCAGAGAAACTGGATTACATGAAGAATGTTGCATCAGGATTGGAAGACGGCTTATTAACAGCTGGTGGTAGGCAGATGACACAACCTTGCTTGTTAAAAGGAAGAACTTAAAGCGCCCGATGATGAAGATCAAGGATTGCAGCCTTTGATGTGGATGACAACTCAATGTAAAGAAAACCAAAATCCTCACAACTGGACCAATAGGAACATCATGGTAAATGGAGACAAGGTTGAAGTTGTCAAGGATTTCATCTTGCAAGGATCCACAATCAATGCCCATGGAAGTAGCAGGCAAGAGATTAAAAGGTGCATTCGGTAAATCTGCTGTGCACGACCTCTTTAATATGCGCAAAGATTGCTTTGAGGACTGAGGTGTGCTTGACTCACGCCATGATATTTTCAATTGCATCGTTCGCATGTGAAAGTTGGGCTTCGAATAAGAAAGACAGAAGAAAAACTCTATGCCTTTGAACTATGGGATCAGTGAAGAATGCTGGAAGTTCCATGGACTGCCAGAAGAAATGCTTGTACGTCTTGGAAGACGTACAGCCAGAGTGCTCCTTAGAGGCAAGAACGACAAGCCTGTGTCTCACATACTTTGGACATGTTCCCAGGAGAGACCAATCCCTGAAAAAGGACCTCATGCTTGGGACAGTAGAGCAGTAGAAGAGCCCTCAGCAAAATGGATCGGCAGAGTAGCTGCAACAATGGGCTCTAACCTAAGAACAAGGTGAGGCTGGTACAGGACTGAGATGCGTTTCCTGTTGTGTGTTGTCAGTACGCCGTGGCTGTGAGTCAGAAGTGACTGGAGGCCACCTGACAACAAGTCGAGTGGCCTTGCAGCTTGCTGACCTGGCTGTGCAGACCATCCAGGAAAGAAAGGGAAGTTGAGGAAGCTGGCGAGGGGAGAAAGTCCCTCTGTAAGAGGGACCGTGAGGCAGGCGTGACAGCTGCCTTCTCTGAAGTTCTAGGATGCCCCTTCCCCACATCTTTCACATCAGGTGAAAGATCCAGTTTCCACTGCTCTGAACACTTCAAGTTACTTACAGAGCTTTTAAAAAAACATCGATGCCCTGGTTTGAGGCCAGACCTATCGAAACAAAATCACCCGAGTGGTTTTCTAGGTTTGATGGTTTCAAGATCTCCTTAGATGCTGCTGAGAACCACCTGGGCCACGAAGTCATGTGCTGTCAGTCTCTCAAGTTCAGCCAGTTCAAGGGCAGTCGGGGCTTAGTTAGGTGGTGGACAGACCACAGGCCCGAACATGAGTATTTCCAAAGCAATCTTTGTCTGAATATTCGACTTCTGTGTGCTGTTGCATCTCTAGATCATTCCAGAGCCTTCATAGGTTTGCTCTAGGGATCAGCCTAGACAGGCAGGATGGCCATTTGCTGACTGACCTTGGGAAGAGGTGTGTGCGGATCTTGCTCGGTTGTTCCAGCTGTGTTCTTAGCACATTTGGGTGGACAAGAGGTAATAGGCATGTACAGGAGCCAGACAACATAAAAATGAATCATCTCCTAAGACCTGGCCATGTGTGGGTAACAATCAGCCTCCCCTCACCCCGTTTTTCGTGCTCAATTGGGAGCAAACCAGTTGGTTTGATAAAGCAGGCCA
The DNA here is from genome assembly GCF_000313985.2 of Echinops telfairi. NCBI lineage: Eukaryota > Metazoa > Chordata > Mammalia > Afrosoricida > Tenrecidae > Echinops > Echinops telfairi. The sequence goes on along the minus strand of NW_022106471.1, from coordinate 2,516,342 downwards.
CGGCAGCCCAGTGGGTTCAGGAAAATCTTACTGAACCAAAGAAACAGATTAGAGTTGTCCCAGAAAGAGACCCCCTTGAAGACCATGCAGCTTTCAGACATTCGGTTGACCCTCACATCTGAAAACCTTGTAGGACACCCCAAATTTAGAAGCTCTGCCGAAACAGCAACGTTTCTCCGAGCAGTCCCTGCCTGACTCTTTTGCGTAGCTATAACTGTGTGTGTCAATTCTTTTGGAAGCTGCCAAGCTGCAGGATATGATTAAAATGCCCCCAATCTAATAACTCCATTCCGGATCCCTCCCAGCTTTTGAGTGATCCAACAATTTTTGACCTGCCATTATGTCTCATTATGTCTGACTGACGGTACCACAGAGCTGCAGACACGGCCCTGGGGCTGGAAGGGCAGGCGAGGTGTGAAGGGCAAGCATGTGAGGACTGTGATAGAGCAGCTACAGCGCGACACATTTAAACCCTGGTCTCTAAGCCAAAAGGAAAGGGTGTCCTTACCAATACGCTGCAAAATTAAAAGAAATCCCACTACCTCTTCCTGACTAATTTCAGGTTGCATCTGTCTTGTCAGTGCCTGTCACCAAGCTTTCTGTTTAGCCCATCTCATAGCATCTGTATCTTCCTTTTCACTTGAAAGTGTTGTATGTCAACCACGACCCTGTAATTTCAGACCCAGGTCCATTTGTTGATTTAGTCCACAAATATTCATTGATTAGGCAGAATGTGCCAAGTACTGTCCTAGGTTCTTGGGTTACAACACAGAACACCACATGCCTATTACGGGGGCTAGAGGGAGATGCAAATTATAAACTATAAACTTAATAAATAGATTACACACTAGGCTAAAGAAAACACTATAGGAAAAAACAGAGCAGTATAAGAGGATTTGGGACAGCTTGAGTGAGTAGCTTCCAGTTTTAAGTAGAGTAATATACATTGAGAAGGTGGTATTTGAATAGTAGCGAAGTTAACTATCAGACTACCAGAGGAAGACCATGTGAAACAGAGAGCCTTAATACTAAGACCTTAGGACCTGGTGTGTTCAAGGGAAATCTAGGCGGCCACTCAAAGGAATCCAATGTGTTAGGTGAGCAGTAGGCGGTGAGGTAAACAGGATGGAGGGTGTTAGACTCTTATAAAGGACTTGATTTCTGAGCAGAACGGTGAGGTGAGCTAGCTTACGTTTGAATCATTCCGACTGGTGGGATAGCCCATGCAGAGACAAGGCTGGGAATAACAAGACCAGTTAGGAGGCTTATGGCAAAAGGTGATGGCAACTTGAACCCAGGAGGAGTGATGGAGGTGGGGTCGAGTGACCAGAGTCGGATATCTTTGTAAGTTGAGGTCACCATACCAGATTTCCAGAAACACTGGAGGTGGCCTTGAGAGGAGAGGAAGCCAGGGTGGCCCCATGAGATCTGACCTAAGTAACTGAGAGGGTGGAGTTGCTATCAGCTGACAGGAGGAAGACTGCATGTAGGAAAAAATGTAGGGGAGGATGAGGAAGATCAAGAGATTGGCTTTGCTGTTTACTCCTTTGATGGCCTTGACCAACATGGTTCACCCCTTTGTGCCTCTGTTTCCTAATCTGTAAAGTTAGAAAAATAAGTGTCTCTCTTTTCAGTACTGTGAACACACGCACACACACACACACACACACACACACACACATACACATATAATGTTCTTCGATGTCCTGGCAGGTAGTAAGCATGTAATAAACGTGTATGGTTAGTATAGTGTAAGCTTCCTCAAAACGATTGAACGCAGTAGACACTTCCCCCAGTATTGGCTCCTCCTTCGGAGTCTCTTTACAACAAAGATGCTCTTCTAAGACGAGATGTGTCCCCGGGGATGCATGTGTCGTCATTCTGTCAAGCCCAAGGGGTTGAAAGGGACAGCCAAGACGGTCAAAGTCACCCAGGAAAATGGACCTGTCTTGACACATAAAATCCCAATCCCCAACCAGGCTCAATGCAGACTCTCAAATCAAAGACTGAAACCATCTATGGGCAAAAACAAGCGATGCAGGTGGGATGTGTCGCCCTCCAGAATACAAAGGAAGGTCTTGGATGTGAGTTTGTTTCTTGGGCAGCTGGTTTGGAAGACATGGTTTTTAGATTTTAAAATACTGATCCCCTGAGTCTGACGAAAGGGTTATTCTAGTCAGTGCCAGTTGAAGCGTGCCCAGTTTTTCACCTGGCACCAAATATAATTTTAAAATATGTAGCGGAGACTTTTCTTTTCTCACTTTATTTGGTGCCTATTTGGACAACTGTGTCACAGATTTTCAAGATCCATAGCAAATAATGGTTGCAGCTGCCAGAAGCAGAAATTCCATGAAGTTTTACGGAAACCCAAGTTTTCCCATCCAAGAGCTAAAAGATTCTTATGCAAATGTAAACGTTGTTGCGTTCCATAACTATAAATCCAAAAACCAAATTTATGGCCATCAAGTCAATTCCAACTGCAGGATGGAGGAGACCTGCCCGGGTGGGTTTCTGAGACGGTAACTCTTTACGAGAGTAGAAAGGTGCATCTTTTGTCCATGGAGTGGCTGGTGGCTTTGAACTACTGAGCTTGTGGATAGCAGCCGATTCCTCACCCACTGCTCCATCAGGCTCCTAGATTTTATCAAACATCCAAATTATCAAACACCCAAAATGCTCCCTCATAAGCATATGTGAATATCTCCCACAGTTTAATTTTTCACTGTCTTCCTTTGCTTCCCCATCCCCCAGCAATAGATTAAAAAAAAAAAAAGTGTCTTTTAGAGAACACAGTAGGCATATTCAACCCCCTTGAAGAACTTTGCATAGAAGTGCCCTCTTATAGCTAGATATGTTTATATTCTATGATTCTCCACCCAAAGCATGCAAATAGCAAGCATGATTCAACAGAGACTTATTGGCTGGTGTCTCCCAGGCTCCATTCTCATGTCACAGATCCACCATGCTTAAAGCGATTATAATCTGGTTGGGAAAATGAGTACCAAAAAGTGAGGAATAGGTGTATTTTATACACTGAGATATCACTAATTTTTAAATATTCTATAATATCTATATTTTCATTTTCAAATTTGACCATTTCTTTTACCCTATGAATTCTTTATTGTTAACAATTGGTAGAAGTTAATCTTCAAGTACTTATCCAAAAGAATACATGAGTGAATTATTTTCTGAGCCCCCCCTACAAATTCATATGTGTCTTTCTGACTCCTGCCCCTCTACGAAGCCTACACAGCTCCTCTGGGTTTTTGGTAAGTTTCCCCTTCTCTGAAAGTTCTTCTGCTACAAAATGGTGTCACATTGCTTAGCCTCTTCTAGCATTTATTGACACAGCAGTCAAGTTATAGAGTTGACTGATTTGTAAGGAAACCTTCTTGGGAAGCCAGGAAATGTACCAAATTCTTCTTCATCATAATGGTTGAAATCTTTTGCCAGAATGTCTAAGGGTTAGTCTATTTTTATGAAATATTTTGGGCACATGGTAAGCCCTTCCGTCTGAATGCATAAGTTCTTTATCCGCTCAAGAAAGTGTCACCTGTTACGTCTTTGATCATTTGTGATCTTTTTTTTAGCTTCTTCAGAAAAACCAATTATCCATCTATTTACTTTGCATGGCATGCCATCCATATTCTCTCCTCTCTCTGTTTTTTTTTTAATTTTTCTCTTCATCCTTGAAGCAGCCTAGGGCAGGAACTAACAGCTCAGATTTGAAGGTTAGACCCCCTTCATTCAGACGTCCATCCTTTAACAAGTCAAGTCTTCAGTGCTTCTCATTTGTGCCTTTCCTTGCATTGTGTGTCGATTTATAGTGCATTTTGAGGTGTGGTCATTTCTCAAGTTGACAGCTATTCTCCTAGGATTTATACTCTGTGCTCTTGATGGGCCCGTATGTAATGAATGCGCACCCATATTAACTCTGATCAGGATTTCATTTGTATTGACTGCCAGCTTGGAGAATATCAATCTTTGGGGGAAAAGAAAGGAGACTTAACATTATACATGGGGCTGTGTGCTAAAAGTCAGTTCTGAGCCAGGGTGACCCGTGTGTGCAGAGTAAACTACTCCAGTGGCTTTCCACAGCTGTGACCTTTCAGAAGCTGCTCGTCGGGCCTCGGCTCCAAAGCACCTGTGAGTGGATTCAAACTGTCAACTTTTGGATTAGTTATCAAGCACTTAACCATCTGTGCCACCCAGAGACTCTTTGGCAAACTCGTAGAAATGGATACAATTGGAGGCTACTGCAGGAGGCGCTGACTCAGCAAGGCATGGCCTGCGCCCACCTGAAATACCCGAAATTTAGGGGATAGCCTTTCAACTTGGGATCTAACCTTACAACCCATCTGGACCCTGAGGCTGAGGGTACATGGACTACCCTGCTCAGAGCAGACTCAGAAGGGTGTGCTGGTGCCCAAGGATGAAGGCTGCAGCTAAGAGACACTGTGGAAGGAGGCCTCTTCCCAATAGCATCTACAGAGTTAAGCCCTAGGCAGCCTCCTTGTTTTGTAACTCGGTTCAATTCTGTTACTAATTGGTTCCATTTAGGATAGCACAAATCCAGCAGGCCTTGGAGGATGCGGCTCTCGTACGTACTAAGCAGACAGCTGGCATAGCTATCAAAGGCAACGTGTCTTGAACTTCACCAGTCTGGTAGGGAGCAAGTCCAGTACCCTGTGCTGAGAGGCCACCTTGCTTCCAACATCATAAAAACGTATGGTGCGCTCTTCAGAAAAAGCAGGAATCAAAGAATGTTGGCTTTAGTCCTTTGCCAAGAAGAGAAAAGCAGTCCATTCATCAAAATAGGTAACTGCCTTCAGAATAGATCTATTATAGCTGGAGCTGTACGGATATAGGCTTCTTCATGAGGAAAGAAGTGAAGGAAAGGTTGGTGGTAGTGAAGGGAGCCAAAGAGAGGTCAGGACCAGCTTGCATTCAGTCCGTGCAGTGAACAGTATCAGTCCTTGCCCTCCAGAAGCCTTGAACATAGTTGCCAAGACAGGATAGCCATGCCAAGATGGAAATCTGGCACATTTGGGGATGCAAATGGCATATATAGTCCATTCTGACTCCCAGCAGCTGGCTTGTAGGGTTCCCAGGACTGTAAATCAATACGTGAGCCAATAACCTAGCCTTTCTCCCATGGAGAAGCTGGTGGGTTTGAACTGCCAACTTGTGGTTCACAGTCCAACGCTTACCTGACAGCACCACTGAGGCTCCGTATATAGCACATGAACACCCAGAAACGCTCCAGCTGTTCCGAAGAGCCCCAAGTCTTTAGATGAGTCAATGGACACAATTTACTATCCAGCATGAGGCATGTCCACTTAATGGGATAGGTAGGTGACTTCCCACTTACATCCCCTGAAGGCTTTCACCACTTCCTTAAAAGGGCAGCTGGGAAGACCATTCTAGAAATTCAGGAACCATCACTGTGCTCCTTCCTGAAACCTCTAATTACGAGTGTCCCTTATTCTCTTCAAGTCGTTTCTCTGACCTGCCAAATGGCAGGTGTTTGGGGGCCGCTCTCCTTCTGGGAAGGAGACGTGGCGGCACTGGGGGTTAGGTGTTAGGCTGGTACCATCAGGTGGACCAGCCCCTCCCCTGGTGAATGCCGATATCGGCTCCCCTGAAGATTTACACCTTCAGAAACCCTGTAGAGAGTCGTTTTGTGTTGGAATTGACTTGCTAGCAATGGGTTTGGTTGTTTGGTCTGGGACTCTTTGTGGAAGTCGAGCACCAGACCTTTTTCGTCCAGGGTACTACTGAATGGACTTACACTTACAGCCTTTCCATTGGTAGCTAAGTGTGAACTTTCGTGTCACCCAGAGACCTTGATGAAAAGTCGTTTCTCTCAAACCACCAGTTGAGGAGGGCAGTAACAGATAACGTTGCTCCTTCTCCCCCCAACCCCCATTAGATTTCTTCACTCCAATAACATTATTCCACTTCTTGTTTCACTCTCCCACTCCACCTACAACATCCTTCCCTCTTCTTATTCATTTGGCTCCAGTTGCTTCCCAGAACCTGGAAGAGTAAGTAAAGGCTGTATTGGAGGGGAGATAGGAAACTTACTGTGCAACGGATGTGAATTGCAGAATATGGAGTTTGGGCAAGGGGAAACCACCAAAGAAATGCAATGTGATATTTTAGGACGATCCATTCAGTTTTTAGATGTTCCAAGTATATACGTTTTAAAAATAGCATTAGTTTAGATACCATTGACTTTTAAAATTGAGCATTTGGACAAATATTCAGCTCTAGCTTACTTAAAGTCCCATGATTTGGGGTAAAGGACCTTTGTACCATGAGTGGCCAGTCCAATCTGGAGCTGACACATAATCATAGCCGTAACTGGAGAACAATTTATTCTTCTGGCATGGTTCCACTCAATACTTGCCCTCATGAGGAGATCACTGAAGGATATGGGTGTTACAGCAAAATGTGGTGAAGAACCTAGATGGTGCCCAGCTATCAGAAAGAATAGCATCTGGGGTCTTGAAGGTGTGCCTGAAGACAAACAGCCATCTCAGGGAGGCATCAACTAAATCCACATGAATCTAAGGTTTGTAAATAATAAAATCTACATCCAGAGGAAGGAAAGGTATCAGAGCTCAAATTCTGAGCCCCTGGTTTTCAGAAGGCTCTAGATGACAGTGGAAGCCCAACATCTATCTGTGGGGTTCCTACATGGATTTAAGCCCCCAGTGAATTTCCTCTGACCGTAAAATCCAGGGATGTGAAGAGCCTTGCTATCAGACAGAGAACATTGTAAAGTTGATTATGGCAGATATGGGTAGGTCAAAAGGTTATCATTTGATCTCCTTTTTTACTTAAGTTTTTTCAGTGTTTAATAATTTCTGCTTTCTTTTCCATCGAGGTTTTTCTTCGTTTTGTATGTGTTTCTGTATATAAAAATCAGGAAAGGTCGATCGATAGAGACAGTAACTGTATTGATAATTACGTGGGGCATAAAAGAGGAGGTTGGGGGCAAATGGGAAGCTAATAACAAGGGGGACAAGAAAGAAGAAAATGTTCTGAAAGTGATTGTGGTGATGATTGCACAACTCTTCTTAATATGATTGAACTATAATATTGTGTCCAAGCAAATCATCACAGTGTCACACACACACACACACACACACACACATTCTTGAAAAACAATGGCCACTTGTATGTTATTACGTAATTAAAACTGGCATGTCCCTTGAAAGAGGTAACTTAGTAAACACTAGGGTAGGGGACTTAAGTGGGGAGGCAATATAGAAATAAATACGAACTTTAGAATCAGATTAATCTGGCAAAAATCTTGTTGGATGTCTGGCTTTAGCCAGATAATGTACTTAGGATTGCTGGCATGGGCTTGGTATACAGTAGGTATTAATATTTGTTTCCTGGCCCTGGTGTTGAATTGACAGAGAGATAGGTTTTCCCAAAAGACTCAACTTCTGAACCAACAGAAGGCCAGTATTTAAGCCAAAGGTGGGATGAGACCGCTCACCTTGATGAGGGTAAATAACACAGCAATTATCCTCTGTTCAAGGATCCCTCAAGGGAGAGCTGAGAGAACCCGATTTGGTGAAAAATAATATCAAAGGTGGCATATGACATAGACGAAGCTATAAAATCAAAGCTAGTGTGTAAACAGGAGGCACCTTGGTGGCACAATTGTTCAAGCTCTCCGCTGCCAACCACAGGGTCAGCAGTTCTAAGTCAAGCGCAGCCCCATGGGAGAAAGACGAGGATCCGCTTCCACAGAAATGCCAGTCTTGGAAACCCTGTGGAGCAGTTCTGTTGCGCCCCACTGAGTCCCTCCGGTCTGGAATCAAACCCATGGCAGTGGATTTGGGATGTGGAGAGCCCTCATAGCCATTTCCAATGTTGTGAGGGCTGCCCAAGGAGCCCTGGTTCTGTAGTGATTATGCCCTGGGCTTCTAGCGGCAAGGTCAGCTGTTCAAAACCACCAGCTGCGCTTCGGTAAGAAGACAAAGCTTTCTCATCCCATAGAGAGTGATCTTCTCAGAAACCCACAAGGGCAGTGCTGCCCTGTCCTATAGGATCTCTATGGGTCGTAATCAACCTGATGGCAGCGAAGGGCCGCCCTGAGACGGGTGTGCCTGTTTCGTTCTAGATGGATTCAAGAGGGTAAAATGGGCTGTGTGTTTTAAACGTCTGTCTGATGAGGGATGAGCCTCTTGTGATGGGTGCGTTCAAGTACGGGCAGCATGACCACTGGCGGAATGGTGTAAAAGTCATGCGCGGAGCGGATGGGCAAGGGAACTATAGAAGCTTTCCGAGTCCTTCCGACAGTGAGAGTTTGGAGCTGATGCGTCGAGGGCCGTTCATGGAGAAGTAAGGCAAACGTTACCCAGCCTATTGTATGACAGATGTCACGCTATATATTTTTACATCGGAAAAATACACATGAATGGCTTCTCTTGGTGAGACTGGAGGCAGCTTCCCTGTGATTCAGACTAGACACCTTCCACCTACCCTAAACCAACCCACCTCCCTTGAGTCAGTTCCCACTCAGAGTCACCCTGCCTAGGCTTTCTGAGACTGTCAATCTTTAAAGATGAGCAGAGAGCCTCCTCTTTCTCCCTCGGCACAGCTGGTGTGCTTGAACCAGCAACCTTGCAATTATCAGTCTGGTGCTTATCTGACAGCACCACCAGGGCTCTTTCTACATCATATAAGTGAGATTATATTTCAGATGGGGAGAGTGTTTAAAACTCCTCCTGAGGAAAATCAGCTTTCAAAGGAAGTAGGAACGTACCTTCTTTTATTTACAAACGGTATATTAGTTATAGATCGTTCACATCCATCTCTTAGCCACTCTCCACAGAATCATACAGAATTCAAGGCATCTTCTGCAACGTCTTCGTGGTTTGTTTTTATTTTAAGAAGATGGAACGTGGTTTCGCTGCACTGGGATTAACAACAGAAACAAAACCCTTGCTGTGGAGTGGATTCCGACTCACAGCGACCTTATAGAAAGGGCAACAGACCACAGGCATATCGGAATGCAGAACTCAGATCTCAAATGTTGTTTGCGAAGTGACCTAAAAGTAGTTTGCCAGCATCTCTGTTTGGATAACCCTCGCATGTGTAAAAGTATCTTTTCAAATATGTTGTGCAGGATTCATGCTGCTTTGTTTTTCTTGGATATTTTAGCAATTGACTTTCAATGTTTTTTATCTCTGAGCATTTTCAAGAATGCTTGCCCTGAGTTTGAAATGTCCTTGTTTTGAGACTAAATAAGAAAAGAAAAAGAAAAGACTTTTGAAAACTATGAGGGTAGCAGATCGTGAGAACACTGAAATAAAACTTAAATAAATAAAATAAATAAATCGAACTGAAGTCTAAATAATCCATAACCAAAATAAATACAGTGGCCCAAACTCGGCAGTTAAAACACTGGGCTCGATAGATTTTTATTTTTACATATCCAGCACTTTTCCAGTTACTAGAAGCCATCTATTAAAGAGAACATAAGAAGCCAGACAAGTTGGACATAAAGTGTGGGAAAGTTTATATCAGGCAAATAGAAATTACTGAAATCAAAAACCCACTGTCAATGAGTCAATTCTGACTCATTGGGACCCTGGACAGGGTTTCTGTGGCTGTACATTGTTGGGGGAGCCGGGAGAGCCTTCCTTCTTCCCAGAGTGACTGGTAGATTTGAACTGCTGACCTTGTGATCCAGCACTTACCCCAAAGCACCACGAAGACTCCTTGAATATAAATTAGCTCTATTAGTGTTAGATAAGATAAGCCGTCTCACAAAAAGTCATTAGGGATGTAAAGAAGACCATTACATCATAAAAGAAATAGGTTACCCACAAATAGATAAAACAACTCTAATCTACACTTCATGACATATCCTCAGCAGATGCTACTCACAAAAATTGCAAGGTGGAATGAATAAGTCCACCATGCAGATCGAGTTTGAAGTGCAACTCTCATGAATCAATACATGAAACAGCCAAATGAATTCATAAATTGTGAATTATTTGCATAATACAATGAAATATGATGCCGTGTTGGTGGTATAATGGGTTACACCTTGGACTGCTAACTGCAAGGTCTGGAGTTTGAAACCACCAGTCGCCCCATGGGAGAAAGACGAGGCTTTCTACTCCTGTAAAGAGTTACAGCCTTGGCAATCCAAGGGGCAATCCTCCTCTGGCTTGTAGGGTCACTGTGAGTTGGAATCACTTGATGACAGTGGGGTTTTTCATGGAGACACAAAAAAAGACTCCTATAATTGTCTATAGGAGTTAAATAATTGCGCTTGCATGAAATGCGGTGTTGTGTAAAAAAATACTGAACGCCATTGATTCTAAGACATACTTTTTCACCTTTTTACATCTCTAAATTGATATATTCCAGACAACTGGTGTATTCTGATGTAATTGACAGCATTTTCCCTAATGGCTCTTAAATCAATGAGCATCTTAGAACAGGTACATCTTACACTCCGGGAAGTCTTCCTCCGGTCTACACGATGATGCCAAAAACGGATAATGCAAACATGCTGAACCAAACTGATCATCATTTGAACTGAGGGAGCCTCCCAGTTACCTAGAGGCAGTCACTTCCTCCCCACAGAGGAAAATAAGAGCTCGTTCTTTCCCTGTGAGGACAGGGGAACAGGCAGAGAGAACGGCATTACATACAAATGTGCAATATGACCAGTAGGGCTCTAGCCAAATTTTACATCTACCTGTACCCAGTAGTGGGAGAGAGTGGGGACTTTCAGGCTCAGAAATCCACAGAGGCAGTTCTACTCTGTCCCATTGAGTGGCCATGAGTTGGAATCAACTTGATGGCAGTGACTGAGTGAGCGAGTGAGTGAATGAGTGGGTGAGTGAGTGAATGAGTGAGTGAGCAAGTGAATGAGTGAGTGAGTGAGTGAGTGAGTGAGTGAATGAATGAGTGAGTGAGTGAATGAGTGAGTGAGTGAGTAAATGAGTGAGTGAGTGAGTGAATGAATGAGTGAGTGAGTGAATGAGTGAGTGAGTGAGTGAATGAGTGAGTGAGTGAGTGAGTAAATGAGTGAGTGAGTGAGTGAATGAATGAGTGAGTGAATGAGTGAATTAGTGAGTGAGTGAGTGAACAAGCACTCTATAGAGAATACCCAGCACACTTTGAACAAGTACAAAAAGTAGCCATAAGCCAGGTCTCAGCAAATTTCCAAACACTGACGTCACACAGATCATATTGTGAGACAAGAAGCATCATGACAAGTCAGTAGCAAATCCAATTACAAATCAACTTGGAAAATCTATGTTGAGAAATCCAGACCAGAACTCTGAATTCTATATGGGTCAGAGCAAACAATAAATCAATAACATCACAACATAAGGTAGAAAATCCTCCTACTTCTCTGTCCCAAATGGTTGAGTCTTTGGGGTTGAGCATTCTGGATTGGATTAGAAAACCCGGTGGAGAAAGACTCGGTTGTCCGGAGAAATGCCCGTTTACCACAGAGAGAGGGCTAGAGAGGGAAGGGGAAGTAAGGGGAAAGAGCAGTAAGAGAGGTTAACAGCACAGGATGGAGGCCCAACAAAGCCAGAAAGCCGGAGCGGGTCTCCTGCCCACACTCAGAGAACTGTCAGTTCTCTGGTCAATGAGCAGGCGGGGTGCGCACAGCCTGGGAGGAGACAGGCGTCCAGCACAGACGGCAATGTCTGGGTTGAACGTTTTTACGCACATGGTGCCACATCAGAAGTTGCCTCCCGATCCATCCTTGCTTTATTTTCTCAGTGTGTCTTGGAAATAAGCTACCTCTCCTCTATTTCCTACAGAGTGGCCCCACCCCCACACAGGTACAGAAACACCTCTCCTTTGCCCAAAGGCACCTCTTTCTCACCTAGTCATGAGGCCACCGGGGAAATTCAGAGGTCAGCGATTTCGTGTCTCTCTCCCCAGAGAAGATTCGGTGCCACAGACAACACATCACTAGGATTCCTTTGCCCTGGCTGTGGTTACGAGAACAGATGTTAGTTTAGTCAGTGCCCAAAGCAGAGGGCTGCGTGTTTTGTTTTAATTTTTTTAATGAAATAAAAAAACACTTGAATAAGTGAAAACTAAAATACCCCTGGCTTTCTTTTACACCACGATCTTTTACATCCGGGAAACGGCTTCCTTTGCAGGTAGAGGACGATGGCAAGTGCAACTACGCCGATTTCAGTGGACCCGCGTTACCCTAGGGAAGGCACCCACACAGTCCAAGATTCGTGAGCGTCCCGGTCACAGGTGCAAGCCCAGCCAAAATAAATATGGGGAAAAGGCAGCTTGGTGGCCTTGGGTGTCCTTGTTGTGCTGGCCCGATAATAAGTTGTACACTCCTTTGCTATAGGTAAAAATGACAATTCTGTATTCCTGACTTCCCCATTCTAAAGAGAATCGTGTCCATTCATGCTTCTGCGCCTTGGATCATATTCCATTTTGCTTTCGCAGTGCCTTCTCTTACATTCCCTCCACTCCCCACATTTTGCTTCGGCTTCTGGGCCAGCCAAGGATAAGTCTGACCCTGGCCCAGATGCCTCTCTGGCCTCAGCCAGCTTCCTGGATGACCCTTGCTCTGAACTGTGGTCCGTAGCATCGCGTCCAGCTGAAAAGCACCCATGACCAGGGCCGTAGCCCTTTCTCTGAGCTGTAAGCTCATCGCTTGTAGCTGAACCACACATGACCAGTGCTGTAGTGTAAGTGAGCTCATTAAGCGGTCCTCATTAATCTGTCCAACTGTTTCACGGAATCATTTATGGCGGTGTGTTTTTAGGAGACCTGGCTTTCATGATCTCAAGTTCATAATGTAGACCCACATGACACCACAGGTGAAGTTTACTTACTGGTAAGAGATAACGATGATGCTCTTTGAGATATGAAAGGTGATGAATAAGCCCAATAAAGCGATACATTACATAGATAACTATGTTACGTGCAAATAGGTAAGTGCCTGCATTTAATGGCACAAAAGTGAAAACAAACAAGGAGACTTTCTCTTCCAGTGCGGTAGCATTCGAGCCTCACAAAACCGTCGTCTTTGTAATCCTAATTCAACAGCTCCCTGACAGAAGCTAAGGCATTCAGCATCCTAATGAGTTACATCTTGTGTGCATTATTCTTCTCTAAAGACTGGCTTTGATTAGCCCATTCTATGCATTTTCTGGAGAGAAAGGCAAGTGTTGAATGAATCCCAGCTTTATTCCTGATCACCCTCACCCCTGAAAGTGGCGTGTGGTGTCATTGCTGGGTCAGGTGACGAGAGTGCCAAGGTAATGCTGGGAAATCGTGACACAGAGAAAGCGTATCTCAGACAATCGAGCGTACAGAAATTTGGAATTAATCTTCCCCTCCATTGCATAATAATGATTTATCTAAATCCTTCTGAAATTATTCATGCAAGGCATGAAGCAATGAGCTTCCTCGTGAACTGGTTTCACAAATCTACATGACGGCTGCCCTTTCAAAGTGGTCACTTTGGAGGGCCATACGCTGTCTCCAACAACCCTGTCCCTGTTCCCCTGGTTTTCTGCCCTCCTGCTCTGGGCTTGGCCTACGGTGAAAACGCAGCCTTTGAATATCCTCAGTAAGGGAACGGTCTTCGTCTTTGCATTTTTGGGGGTGGTCTGTTTATTGGTTTAAGGAGCCCTGGTGTGGTAGTGCATGGTGTTATGAACAACAAGGTCAGCAGTTCGAAACCAACAGCTACTCCTCAGGAGAAAGATGAGGCTTTCTACTCCCATAAAGAGTTACACTCTCAGAAACCCACAGGAGCAGTTCTACTCTGTCCTACAGGGTTGCCAGGAGTCCTAATCAACTTAATGGCAATGAGTTTGGTTTGGTTTGATATGTTGGTTTTAGGAACAGTTCCTGGGCAGGGGGAGGGGGTACGGGGGTGGGGGTGGGCGGGGTTCACAATTGCTTTGAGTGATGGCTACTTTGTTGGTGCCCTCAGCTTCCAAGGCCACCATTGTGGAGGTCATTAGACTCCTTTTGATGAGGATGTTTTACAGTATTTACAGCATGAACAGACTTGCTACTTTATACTGAAGCTTTACAAAGAGCTCCACAAGGGCTTAGGTCTCACCTAATATGTTTCTGTACTGTCTTTAGCATCTCTCAATTGTATTGCCACTTCTCACTCAGATGATTTGTTCAGTAGGAAGATGGACATATAATAACCCCCACTGAGGTTTGAGCAACTTTGATCAGGAATTTGCCCCCATCAATAAATTCACCATGGGAAAAACTTGGGTTTGCCTTTCATTGGCGATGGAATGACAATCGGAAGGCCTTTGATTTCTTAAATCTGCAGTAAGAGACCACCCAGTTACAGCATAGCTCTTGCCACTGTTACCACAAAAGGCAACCCAACCCTGAGTACATCCCCAAGCCTGGCATGGAAACAAGTGTGGGGGCGTGAGAGGGGAGGGGAGGGAAGTCCCATGTATTGAAAGATGGACATTTGTGTGGATCTTTACACACCTTAGTGAGTCAATCCTGGGAAGCAGGTAGTATCATCTCAGTTTCAGACAGTTAGATGACAGGAAGGCTGAGAGATTGGGGGGACTATTCAAAGGCCAACATTAATAAATCGGATCATTAGGATTTCAATTTGCCTTCCCTGGGTCCATGCTGCTTGCAGTGAGCTTCTAGAGATAGTGCTTTGAAGACAGTGGTGAGCAGCCTCAGGACACATGGACTGCAGGGCCTCTTCTGCCACCTTCTAGATGTGTACCTTCGTCAGAAGGCTTTAATCTTCTCAATTCTCATTTCCCTGAACCTGATCAAGAGTTGGAAGGCTATTGATAGAATCTTTTCAGTGTTATAAGCATGATGTCCCATCTCAAAGAGGATCCTTGGAAGAAAAAGCCAATGATGTGCTTCTGAAAGGTCGCAGTCCAGGAAAAACTTTGGAGGGCAGGTCTGGGTTGCTATGAGTCAGGACTGGCTCTACAGCCACTCACAACAATAAGAAAAAGGGCTGGGGCTGAGCGGGGAAGATAGGCACAGAATGATAGGATTTCTCCAAACTACAGTCAATGCCACGGTAGAGAGAAAACTTGAAGGAAAGGTATGATTAAAATGAAATGGGAGCCCAAGCTACTGAGCTTGGTGATATTTACTCATCTTGATTCAACAACCAGGATTCCAGGGGTCTTGTCCATCTTTTATGCTGCTGCTCTGGGGTGTTTATAGAGAGCCTAGTGCATAGTAAGTGTTTGACAGATATGTAAAGTATGCCTGTCTGTGTTAGTCTGGGTACATTAGAGAAACAAATCCACAGAAACTCATATGTATAAGAGAGAGTTTTATATAGAGTAAGTAAGTGCACATCAAGAAAACATCCCAACCCAGTGCTGCCCAAGCCCACAAGTCCAACATTAACCCATATGTCTGACACCAATCCACAAAGTCCTCCTCCATCTCACAAAACACATGCAATGATGCCGACTGCAGGAGGAAAGCCGAATCAGTGAGTGTGTAAGCATCTCAGCAATGGCAGGGGGCTCCACACAGCTGCTCCTCAGGGATGTCTTGCAGGAAGTGAGCCTTGCCAGCTGAAGCAGGAAACTGGCTAAGGCAGCTGCACCCTGGTCTGACCATCAGAGAGCAAGAGACCGGAGAACTAGAAAGGCGAGGCTTACCGAGCCATTTAGCTCTCTACCCTTCCATTAATCCCACATGTGCTTATTGGCCAGGTTGGCACAAAAAACTTTAACTATCTCACTGTATCAGGTGGTGCCCGAGCTAAGACTTGAAAGGTGACACCCTGAGCCATTCAAGGCAGACATGGTGTTACAAGGAGAGAAAGAAACACAAAAGGTGTGTGCAGGGAGGGAACTGTATTCGGCTCAGGATTTCCAGAGCACAAAATCTAAGAAAGGAGATGCCAGTTAGGGGGGCTAGAGAAATAAGAAGAGCCTGGTGGTGAGGGGCCTTGGGTCCCATGCTGAGGACCCCCAAGTCTTGGTCCTGGGGGCGGGCCCATTGATTGATCCTGGGGATTTAATAGACCCCCCAAATTGTAGACAGATGCTTGTTGGCTCGCGTATAAATGTCAATGTGTACTTTTCTATGGTAAGGGGTGTATTTCTTTCACTGGATTCTTAGCTGCTAAGACAACCAAAAACGATCGACCAACCCATGGGAAGCGATCAGAAAAACATTGGAAATTGATGGCCACAGGATGGAGGGTGGGAATCAGAGCAGCAAGATTGGCGGTGGAAATGCCAATCAAAAGATAACTGCCAACGGTCCAGAAAGGCAACACAGTGAGCCCTGTGACAGCTGGAACTCAACAGGGCTACCATGTTTCCTGGGCAAGCATTCCGCCTCCGACAGGGTGTAGTCTTAACCCTTTTCTGTTGCTTTGTGTTAGTGGGAAACATCCATATTTTCCTTCTCTGGCAGGTTTCCACCTTACAGAGGTCCCAACTTTTGTAGGCTTTGCTGTCACAAGATTCAAACCCTGGCCAGTAGCCTATGTAGTGGAGGGAAGTCCTTGGGAGGTCAGAGGTGAACTGATGGGGTGTGACATGGGGAGAGACAGGGGAGAGAAAGAACACTGAGCCTGGCTTCTGTGGTCCAGAAATGAGAGGCCGAGAACAGCAGGTTTGAAGAGAGGAAAGATGAGCTCTGTGAGCTGCTGAGTGTGAGGTTTCAGGTAGGACCAGGTAGGTAAAGATGACCCTGAAGCATGAGAGGAGATCAAATTAGAGATCAAGATTTTAGTCATCCATGTCGAGGGGAGAGTTTAAACAGTGAAAAGCAATAAGGCAGCCCATAGAGCGTGTCGGAAAGACAGGAAAGTACCAAGACTGGATCCATGGGGCGTGTCAACACTTACGGAGACAGGGAGTAGACAAAGATTGGAGGAGGGCTGGAGAAAACTGCCACAGTTTCCAGGGGGGCAGCGGGGAGGGAGACAGACTTTCACTAAAAAGTCAGGTGGGCGGGATGATGAATGGATAAGTCAGGTGGCTTCCAGAAATAATAGAATATATCAGCTCGAGGAGAGAAGTTTGGTCTGTGGGCTTACCCATCCATAACATCTCCGCAGTAATAAAACGACTTAAATTTCAGCTTTCCCAATAAAACTCACCCATGCCCTGCCAGGTTCGTCTGGCCAGAAAACAGAGCTCATAGCAGCTGCTCAAGACACGTCCAAACTCCCCTTCAGAGCACTAGGAATGCATTGCATCATCAGCACCAGCCTGGGGCCCTAGAGGGAGCAAAGCAGGCCTTGGAACAGAGGGGGCCTCCTCGGGCATCAGGTGGGGCCCTCCAGCCTCCCTCTGCCCAGTTGCTGGTACTCCCCAACTCTGCTCAGAGGCTTGGCACGCTGGTCTCTCATTGGAGCAGGGTGAAGTCTCTTCATCGCTGCACGTTTCTCTCTTGCCAAGGTCGACTCTTCCGTGTGAAGGACAAGAGGCTTACTCAGAAATGATAAGCCTGGATCAGCCAGCGAAGTCCCTCGGCGGGACAGAGGGTTAAGGACTCAGTGGCTAAATAAAAGGTTGGGGTTTGAGGCCACCCAGAGGTGCCTTCAGAAGAGAGCCTGGCCATCTCTTTCTAAAAAGTCAGCCGCTCAACACCCCCTGGAGTACAGCTCTCCTCTGATATACATGGGACCAGAGGATTTTTTGGTCCCCAGTGAAAAAGGTCTTCCGTTCTATGGAAGGCTTTTAGGCCCTCTCACTGGGCATCAGAGGGAGAGAAGAGAGGTCGGTGGAGGGAAAGGGGGAGGGGGGGAGACTACTTTGGAGCCTCAGCATACCTGCCTTGTCTTGTCCCCCAGTACCAGGTGTATGTGTGTGTGTGTGGGAGGGGGGGGGGGTCAGCAGTCTTGCCAACTTTAAAGACACTCAGACACACGCTCAGTTATTTTCTTTTCTTTTTTTTTCAGTTATTTTCTCCATCATCTTTTTTGCCAGAATTTGTCTGATATCGCTCCCCTGTGTCAGGATAACCCTTACTTGTCCATTGTTTGATAGTAGATGTGGAAACAATCGCCAACCTGCACAGTCTGTCCCTGCAATCCAACCACAGGGTCCCTTGGATGGCCTCAGTAACCCCGGGTTTTTACTCAGGATCTCTGAGCCCACAGCACCCACCATGGAGTGCTGTGAGAAGGCCTTTGTTAACAAAGAGTGAGGCAAAAACATAGCTGCGGCCATTCCCAGGCTCCTTCCCAGGAGAACTGAGGGTCAGTGAGGGGGTGCTGAAGGAGAGATGGGGCTCCAGTAAAGACGTGCAGCTTCAGGAACTCTACGAGGGATGCTGTACGTAAGAATCCTCTTGATGGCGGTGGGCTTGGTTCTGTTTGGGAGCATCCCTGGAGCAGGACAGGGAAGCACGTCTCCTGTATGCCTCCATTGAGGAAGGGTACCAAGACTGGCCTTTGAAGGCAGAAGCATCCCTCTTATCAGGGACGCCCTGAAGCCGGTGAATGTGGCTGCCTGTGGCGTCAGGTGGGCTGGAAGTGGAAGCCCAAGACGGAATACACTCCCCAGTCTCTTTGCCGGTGAAGAGCTTGCTCAAGGAAGACACTAGTGAGGAGCAGACTTACCCAGAAGCTGATAAGCTTGTGCATGAGAGACCCTTATATGAAAGAGCCCCTTCTAAGG
>NW_022106471.1:2491888-2497298 GCF_000313985.2 Echinops telfairi | reverse complement strand
GAGAGAGAGAGAGAGAGAGAGAGAGGCAGAGAGCTTCACCCAGCATGCTCTGTGTCTTCTTTCCCTAGTTAGGAAAGTGGATTTCCTCCGGAGGGAAGGAAATGTGGGCGTGTGGAAGGAGGGCATCCCCTCCTTATCCACGGCAAGTTCCCGGGCAGATGTGGGGGACACTTAATAAAAACAATTGCTATGGGGTCATTTCCTCCCTGTGATGACTCATTGTGTGTCAGAGGAGAACTGTGCTGGGGGGCGGAGGGGGATGGCTTTTGTCCCAGCCAAATGCCTTAGCCATGTCCAGCACCCAGAGACCCCGTCAGACCTGTGACAGCCGACTTAACAAGCCATGCCAGGGCCTCAGGCCCAGTCCCCGTCCAGCCCCAAATTTGAGGGCAGGGATTCGCAAAGGCTCTTGAAGTCAGACATCCCCCAGGCTCCCACGCACCCCACTACGTGTATCCACCTGCTCCCTTGACTCGGGCAACCCACAAAGCACGGCCACAAGGAGCCAGTCGTGTTGTCCGAAGCCGTGCCTCTCTCTCCTGCCACACTGCAAACGGGCCCGGGCAGGGCCCTCCCTGGCCACCTCCCGCTCTGCGTTCAGAGAGTCAAACTCTGTCTAGATTCTCCCGATCAAGGAAGAGATGTTGTCACCAAGCCCTCTAACCTTGAGGACAAGGCCTCTTTGTCTGAAAAGCGTTCCCTTCTCCTGAGCTGGGGACAGAACGGTGAGACTGAAGCTGTGGGGGCAGGGGGTTGGCACAGTCAGGAACCGTCAGGAAAGGGCAGAAGGAGGCATCAGGGCTGAGGAGGCCCTTCCTGCAGACTTCTCCATGCTTCCCGCAGACTTCTGCATGAGGAGATGAGTGTTATATCTCAGACTTGACGGGAAAGCTATTCTTGGAAGAGAACGGGTGAAGACCTCTCCCCTCACCTGGAAGTGCAGCCCCTCCGTGCTTTGCTTCCTGTTTCCTGTTGGCTCAGCTCGTCCCCCACCTCCTGCCAATTGACACATCCACCTCGCTTTCTTTACACGTTTTCCCTTTCGCTCGCTTGTTTAGACTCAAATGAAGATGTAACTGGTGTTGACCACGAGGCTTTCAGGAAAATAATTATGGCAGGAATCAATCGTTAGCTAATGATCTGCTCCGTTTCTCCCTCCTCCCCCCACCCCCCACTTCATAAACTTCTCTTTTGATGGTTTGGGATGAATTGCATCCTAAGACTGCCCAGCAAGGGCTGGTGTCAGGAGCAGATTCTCATAAAATCAGACCCCTGCAGGTTCACCCCTCAGGCTACCCCCCTCCCCTGTGGGGCTTCCCTCACAGAGACCCTCAGCGGTGAGCCCATGTCTCTGCCATGAGGCTGGGGGTGCTGACCTGGGGAGGTCAGGTAATGCCAGCTCCCAGAAGGCACCTGGCCTGTCCCCTGAGAAATGCGGTTCCTTCTGTTGCTGAAAGGAGGCTTCTGGTGCAAGTCACCTCCTCTGGGAAGCCCTGGGGACTAGTTATACCTGGTGGGGCTGGGGCTGGGGGTAGGGGTGGGGGGAGCCCACTAAACCCACTGCCATGGCATCTACCTGACGACGGGACAGGGTAGAACTGCCGCAAAGGGTTTCCCAGGCCCTGGCACAATCGATTAAGCATCGGGCTACTGACCAAAGGGTAGGCAGTTCGAAACCGCCAGGTTCTCCTTGGGACACGGAAGAAGGAGTCTGCTTCTCTAAAGATAGCCCCATGGGGCAGTTCTACTCTGTCTTGTCAGGTCGCTAGGAGTCCGAATGGACCCCAGAGCAGTGAGGTTGGGGTTTGGTATGCCTTGGGTTGTCTGACGGATGCACCTGTCTTCTGAAGGGTGTTATAACTACTGCCCTTTCTATTAGCAGCCAGGAGCTCAAGGCCTCGGCCGGCAGGCCTCCTTTAGAGCCAGACTGCCCAGGTTTGACCTCTGGCTTCTCCTGGTGACCTTGGTGGAGCTTCTTCCCTTCTCCTTGCTTCAGTATTTTTGTCGTAACCAGGGAAACATCCCATCAGATGGGGGTGGGGGGGCGGCGGTGGATGAAGAGTAAGTGTGTCTGAAAGGCGTAGTACGTGGAATGGATGGAACCCCTGCCCCACAGACGGTGCTCAACAAACCTCAGCTGCAAGGATAGGAGTTGCCATCATCACCCCCAGGATGCGTATTGTTATTCTTAGCACCCCCTAGAACGTCAGCTTTCTAGGAATTTGTCCTTAGCTCCCCTCGAGTTGGCTCTGAGTCGTGGCTGCTTCTGCTCCATGCCCGTGATCTGGATCGCCGTCCAGTCTGCTGGTGTGGCTGTCCCGTCCCCCCTCCTCCGTAAGGCTTTCCCACATTGTCGCCCACTCTCTGCTTTCTAGCAATCTTTCCCATAGCCTGTCCAAAGTCAAGGAGCCAACAGCTCTCCAGCTCCTTCCCAAGGTGCATGCTGGTTGCACAGTTAAGAATTTTGGAAAAAAGCAATAACAAACGTTTGTACGTGGAGTCGACGCTGACTCCTGGCAGCCTCCTGTGTGCACCGTCCAAAGTAGAATTGTGTCCCCTGGGGTTTCCTGTCGCTCTGGCCTTCAGAAGTGCTTCCACGGAGCCAGCCAGCCATTCCACACGGAGCCATGTGCGTCAGCCAGGAATGCCTCTGTGTGAGGATAGAGGCCGTCTGCTTTGTTCCATGACCCACAAAAGGCACTTGGGGTGTAGCTGTGGACAAACACGCAGCCCCCTGCGCTGTGGCTCATTGTCTGTACACCTGTCCTGAGCACTTTGGCTCTGTCAAGGCATCCCTGTCTCCGTGGACACAGCAGATGGCCTCCGCCTATGGGCTCCGTGGTACCTGAATGAACTTCCGAGGTTGGCGTGGGTGTGGTTTCCAGAGGATTCTCCGAGCTTCCGGACTGTGTTTATTAGAAATGGATGCCTTTCGTGTGATGACTCTTCCGAGCTGGGCAGAAAGATGTGGTACTTGGGTGGGCCTGGGAAATGAGGCAGTAGTGCCAGAGCGTTTTTATCAAGGGATTCTCTCCATCCAGAGTGGGAGACCGTTCCTCCAGCATTCCTGCCCTGGGTGAATGGCCACGTCTCCCAGGCCGCCACCTCACAGCACCTGCTCCCTTCCTGGGGTCCGCGGCCGCTCTCCTGGCCTGCACCCACGTTCACCCAGGGAGAATGGTGTCCAGGAGTGGGCAGCCCCAGCTCGACTGTGGGAAGGAAACAATCGAGACCTCCTGTTGCCCAAGCTCCCCCCAGCAGGGCTGGTGCTGCCCATTCCCAGCTTCGTGCATGTGAAAAAGCACCGGTGGCATTTAAAGCCTGTAGTTCATCCATCTAAAGTGGGGAGGGAAGAAAAAAACAAAACCCCAAACAATCAGGGGGAAGGGGAATGTGTCTAAACTGTGAATGAGGGGTGTTGGGTGATGCCTCATGACCCTGAGTGACAGGGTCGAACGGCTTGCCCCTCAGGTTTCCGGATTGGCATCTTGAGGGGAACATGGCACCAGCCCTTTCTGCCACAGAGCATGGGGGGGGCCGTGGGGGCAGGGATGTCAAACCACCAACCTGGCACTTAGCAGCCAAGCATGTCACATGTCACCATCATGCCGCCAGGCCTACTTGTGAGTTAATGGTACTCTGCTACATTATAGCTGTTCCCAACCATCACCGTTTCCTATGTCTCTGGTAACCTGAACCACTTATTCCTGCAAGTGCAAGCAGATTTATGACCCAAGATGCTCCTCCTCGTATTAGTCGTCCTAGGGGAATGGGGGTCCGTGGGAGGAGGTCAAGCTGCAGCCCAGTGTTCAGCAAGAGAGTGTGGTAGATACATAAATCTGTTGTCAATTTGAGGCTTAAGAGTGAAGGGGTGGGGGTTAGCCTGTCAATCAGGTCACAGCTTGATGACCTCATTTGAAGGTGCTTAGAAGATAAATAGTTCGCTGGAGGGGGACACTGGCTCACTCCCTGTGAGACATTTCTATCAAGAAGCCACATGAAGCTACCTTGATGCAGCCAGAGCCCTGGGAGCTGGAGGAGCCACGTGGAGACCCCTGCCAGCACTTAGATGCTTTTAATGCAACTGGATCCACAGGACTTCCCACCCACTGGCCTGTGATCTGCATTTGGCATCATTGCATGCATTTCGTGAGACTGAAGAGGACTTTATAGGTTGATATTGGACATATGGGCTAATTTCGGACTTAAGGACTTGATCTGGACTGGGCTGGGATGGTTCCTCAACATTCAATTGGTCTTGTATATGCAGCTCTTTCTTATATACATATGCGTGTCCATGAATTTGTTTCTCTAGTCTACCCAGACTCACAGAGAGCCAATGACCTAACTGTGTGGCACGTCTGTGTGCCGCGTGTTGTTCATTCTTCTCTCACGCCATCCCCGTGAGGCAGATGGGCTTCAATGATGGACATTGTATGGGTTGGAATACAGAGATGATGAGATCTAACGAGTTGGCCTTGGCTGACAACACCTTTGAACACAACGCGGTTGGTTTCTTTGCCTTTGCTGAGAGCGTCCACTCTAGCATCCCTCATTCAACAGCCGTGTTACCCCCGAGGCGAGGTATGCACAGGCTTGCTTGTGCTTACCTACTAATGTGTCGTGAACAACTTCACATTTTGCGCTGCCACATCGAAGGTTCCCTCCTGGATACGGCTGGCATCTGTCTCACTCCCAGCCCCATGGTGCCTTCCTGAAAAATGGGAGCATCCCTTCACATTTGCCATCCCTGACAGGGACAGAGTGGCCAAGAACTAGGGTCCACCCAGGCTGACGTGTGCTAAGCTGGAGGGAGCAGTTTTGCATGTCTTTCACCACATCCTGCTCACTACCAGTTAGTGAGTCAGCACAAGAAAATCCAAGCTACCTTGGGTATTGGGTGGTCTGCCCCAGGTTCAGGACCCTCCCAACTACCCCGAGAGATACGTTGCTGTCGTTAGGGGCTGGGGGAGCAGGCACTGATGGTCCTTACAATTGTTGTTAGGTTTGAACCCCTTGTAGCCATCAGTGTGCCAACCCGGCTCATTGAGGAGCTTCCTCTTGTTCGCTGGCCCTTGACTTGGCCATTGGGATGTCATTCTCCAGGGAGTGGGCCCTCTTGATAACGTGTTTACAGGACGTGAGAGGAGTCCTACCATCCTCGCATCTAAGAAGCATTCTGGCTGTATTTCCTCCAAGTGTGTTTGTTCTTCCCGCAGTCCGCAGAATACCCCGTATTACCACCCCCCAACACCTTACTATAAACACCTGGATTCTCCTTCTGTCATCGTCTTCAGTCATTGTCCGGCTCTTGCACATGTATCAAGCGATTGAAAATACCATCGCTTGGGTCGGCTCACGTTAGCCTTCAGAGCAGCAGTTCTCAGCCTGTAGGTCGTGAGCCCTTTGA
>NW_022106471.1:2471189-2491165 GCF_000313985.2 Echinops telfairi | reverse complement strand
TTGAAGTCTTGGATCTTCTTCAGTGAGCACTCCAAGTTACGACTTTGATATGGGGAACCCATGTGAAAGGGTTCACTCCAGATTAGTAAGGAAGCATGAGTTTTTGCCTTGCTTACTGGGTACCCTGCCCCTGTGTATAAATGCTGTTTATTCAGAAATGACCTCAGAACCATAGCCACTGGCCTGTCCTGGCGCCACACCCACCCCTGCCCTCGGGCTGCCCTGCCCTGCACCTGCACTGGGGAAGCTGGGTCTCCCTCTGGGGCAATCACATTCCCAAGCCTCGGCTTGATGAGAGCTGGGAGTGTTTAGTTCCCAGACTTCTGGGTCAAAGACATTCCAGGGAGTTCCAGGAAGGAGGAGATGTCTTTAAACTGCTTCCAGTAGCTCCTGCGGAGCAACCCCAGTGGGGCGAGTCTGTCCCAGGGAAGCCATTAGCCTGCTCCAGTGCCCTGAAAAGGCTGCCCACTGCAGGGAGCAAGGCAGGTGGGAGTGCACTGAGATCATGAGGGTCCTTTCAGGAGAGTCTCAGACTTCCGTCCACGTGAGCCCATCTGTGGCTGGATCTGCCCACGGATGCATGGACCTAGATACGAAGCCCTGGCCAATGCTCTCCCAGCAAACCAAAGGAAGTTTTGGAGAACAACTTGTCATTTACTTTCTCCTCACCAGTTTACCAGTTGCTGTCGACTCTGGCTCACCAGTGTCAAAGTAGGACCACACTCTCGAGAGGGTCTTTGATGGCTGATGCATTAGGCGACCAGGCCATTCTTCCACAGTACCTCTGGGGGGACTCAGAACTCCAAACGTTCAGTCAACAGTGGGGCCATGTTAGCTCTTGGCACCACCCAGGGACTCCACTTTCTCGTGAGGCAGTATAGACGAGTACACATTTTTAAAAGCAAGAAAATACAGAATAAACACAAAGACGAAGATTGCCCATTACCGGCGAACGACTGTTAATATTTTAGTTACTGCCCATCCAGTCCTTCTGCCTCTCTCCCTTGATAAAATGTATACAAAGGAGCCCTGATAGCGTAGTGAGTTATGTGTTGGGCTGCTAACTGCAAGTCAGTGGTTCACACCCACCAGGTGCTCCTTGGGAGAAAGACGAGACTTTCTTCTCCCAGCACGATTGACAGCCACGGAAAACCACAGGAGCAGTTCTTCTCTGTCCTATAAGGTCCACAGGGGCCAGAATCAACTCTCTAGCTTGGTTGGTGTGTGTGTGTGGGGTGCTTATTAGGAGTGTTTTCAGATCGGAAGTGTTTGCCCATGTCATGTAAGTACTATTTGAAAACATAAGTAAGGTCTGCCCAGTGATCGATGGCGTTAGTTCTATAATTATTCATTTAGCCCTTCTCTCGTCTTAAACATAGAGGTTATGTTGCAGGTTTCCTCTTATTAATAGTGTCTGTACAAACACACCCCATCATTTCCTTAGTCAAACAGCGCAATTGCAAACTTCACTCAGAAGGAGGGTCCACCTTGTCTCCTGACAGTTTGTCCCCCAGAAATTGAGGGGGACAGAGAGGAGTTAAGCCTGTGTTCTCCTGAAAGCGGCTCCTGAGGGGGGTCTCTGTTTGCTGAAAGCCAACTGCCGTCTCAGGCTGACACAGGCATGCTGCTCTCAGGGCTGGCCTGGCCACATCCCGAAGCGGGTAGATTAGTTTGGGCGTCTGCTGTCCCCACCCCAAAGAGAACCCTGCGCCCGCGGTAGCGCTGACGAAAACCACCTCGTGCCTTGTCTCACAGGTGCAGTGGCCACACACACACACACACACACTCTTTGCAGTTCCATCTGTCCTCAGGAGCCCAAGTGGCACAGTGGGCTACAAACCAAAAGGTCAGCAGTTTGAACCCAGCAACTTGCCCTTGTGAGAAAATGCAGCAGTCTGGTTCCGTGAAGCTTCCCATGTTGGCGACCCCTGGGGCAGCTCTTCCCTGAGCTGTAGGATCACTGTGAGTCTGAATGGACACAAAACACGGCAGCATCTCATCAGCCGGCTCCAAACGTTCCATCCACAGTCTCGTGTGCCTCTTGGACGCGCACAGGGACGCAGTCAGGCCCAGGTGCCCTGGAGGCAGGGATCGCAGAGACCCAGTGAGCAGAGAGGCCACTGCTGCCGAGGGAAAGGCAGCTCAGGCCCCACGTGTGTCTTGGAGGGATGCTCCTTTGAAATGTGACTCTGAGCGGAGAGCAGGGCCCCACGGGAGAGATGAGCTCATTTGTCGTGAGACAATGGCTGGGTACCAGCCACTTGCCGGTCATGCCTGCTCTTTGCTGAGCCTTGGATCTGCTGTCGGTATGGGAACGCGGGGATGGGGAGACCAGAGGCTGCGCGCGCACACACATACACACACACCCCACACACACACCTCAAGCATGTTCTGACTGCCCTGTCTCTTGGCTCTGCAGTCTGATGGCACCATCCTGGCAATTGCCCTGCTGATCCTGTTCTTGCTGCTGGCCCTGGCTCTCCTCTGGTGGTTCTGGCCCCTCTGCTGCACCGTGGTAAGTGACCCGCACTCTCCCTCATCGCCTCAGGCCTGGGGGTGGGCATGGGGAAGGATGGCATAAAGTTAACGGGACGTTGGCAGGGGCAAGGTACAAAAAAGTGTTATCGATGTGCCAGACCAATCTTGCACCTTCGTATGCAATGAATCCAGAGTTGGGATAAGTGAGCCCGGATGGCCAGAACCATGATGCCTGAGGTGTCAATAGGAGCCAGGCAGTGAGGTCACCCGTAGGTCCATCCTTTGGGTTGGGCAGCCGGGGTGCCACTCTAGGCCTGGAGCTTCGGGAGGAGACAGGCATCGTACACTGCCCGTGGTACGTGCTATTGGACATGTTAATGCCCAAGTTGCTGAGTTGTCCCATCAGATCCCTTCCTGGGAACCCCCTAGTTGCTAAGCAACAAGACTGCCCATCCAAGAGCGTGCCTTGGGCATCTTATTGGATTCATCTTCGCCAACATTTATAGGCGACACCTGCTTAGACCTCACCCGAGGCTGAGCACTGCAGCTACAAGATCAGTAAGAACCAGCTTCTTCCCTCTCACTGCCATCTGGCAGCATCACTTAGCTCTGGCCAGTGTGTCCCCAAACAGCTCAGAGCCTGGAATCACTCCCCTGTTCACCTTGTCCAACTGGCATGTGTCTGCTTGTCAGTTCCTGTTCCGGGGCCCCTAGACTTGGGAAAGCACCACGTCGCAGCCACGTAGAGAAACCAGCCGTTCACTCCAGCACCTGCAGAAATGCCTTGATGCAGGCTGAGAGCATGTGCTGTGATACCCAGCGTGTGGCCTCTTTCACAGCCCGTATCCCTGTTAGCCTGCAGAGGGCCCAGCAGCCGCTCCAGCACAGGGTCCCTTTGTCACTTTGCCTCTGAATCCCCAGTGCTTGACACACAGGCAAGAGGACACACGTGTGGGTCCGGAACTGAGCCGAACAAAGACTGAAGATGTACAGAGCACTAATCTTGGAAAGGAAGGGGAAATAACTTGAAGCAACCTTTGAAAGAGGCAGCAAATGAAAGTCGTGGAACGCGGCTAGGGTGTGGGCCCATGTGGCAGGGACTTGTGAGGGAGGCTCTTGCACCGACAGGAGCCTCTGGTTGTTGAGGGGAAAGGATGACTTACAGCGAGCACCGACGTGTGCGTGTACGTGTGTGTGCAAAGGCACCAGGTCAGCTAGCGCTGTCCAGACTGGACTGATTTCAGGACGATCTTAAACAGAGTCTTACCACAGCAGCCGCGAGAGCTGTGTTGTTTTAAACACTTAAAACGACAGTGTCGTTATTTTATGTCGAGGGCAAAAAAATAAAAATCCCATGAGTCAGCCAAAGGGCTTTCTTTGGTGATTCAAAGTAAGCACATGTTCAAGTCCAGAACTCTGACAGGAAAAAAAAATTAAAAAGGCTGACTGCGGGCTCTCAAAGAACAGGGTGGGGTGGGGCGGTGGCAGCAGGCCATGAAAGCGAGGCATGGAGACACAGATTGTTTATGTAGACAGATGCACGCAGTAGGGGGCTTCAAGAACGTGGTGGCAACATTCCATTATGTGTTCCTTCTATGTTCCACAAACGTGTTGACGCCCCCGCACATGCGTGTGTCCCTGTCTATATTTAGAGAGAGCACGGACATGCATGCTTCAAACAGCATCTAATACATAGAAGCACAGTGTGTGATGATTATCAAAAGCATTTTACTAGTAAGATCTATTGCTGTTCTGTGTTGATGGGAGACATTTCTCAAAATAAGCCTCTCTTCTCTTGAAACATCCCCCAACGTCGACTGTTTTACAGAATTCCAAATACATTCAATGCAGATGTTTACCTGGTTACGCACATCTGGCTTTGGAAGGCAGCCAGCATGTCTTCGTGCCGTTATCTGATTTTGTTGGGCCCAAGGAT
The DNA here is from genome assembly GCF_000313985.2 of Echinops telfairi. Taxonomy (NCBI): domain Eukaryota; kingdom Metazoa; phylum Chordata; class Mammalia; order Afrosoricida; family Tenrecidae; genus Echinops; species Echinops telfairi. The sequence goes on along the minus strand of NW_022106471.1, from coordinate 2,486,751 downwards.
GTCTTTTCAAGGGACGTCTTGGAGACCCTGTTTATGCTGTCGGTAAACACGGCCCCCATGCCCTCTTTCTGAAAGCTGGCTTGGGCTCTGGTGCTTGGTGCGCCCCCCAGGCTCCCACCCCCTAGACACTGCTTGTTGACTGCTCGCTGCCTTGATTGAGTGACGGCTGCTCGCAGGGTAAGGGAGCCCGTTGAGAGGGTGCAGACAAAAAAGATTGCTCCCTGTTCAGGACCTGCCTCCCCTGAACACAGTTCCCTGACTAGCAGATGACATCCTGATGAAGGTCAGGCTCCGAACCTTCCTGAGTCACCCCTGGCCCAGACCTTGACCCTGCCCCTGACAAGTGTGGGAATGACCCTCTGACCTGGCAGTGGAGCTGAGCCCGAGGATGAGGAAAGGCTAGGAAGCAGAAGCAACTGCTGAATGTGGAGCAATGGAGCTTTGTCTTGGCTGTGTCCCTGCCTGCCTCTTCTGCAACCCTCCGCTCACTCCAGGGATGATGTAGACAACACTCAAGAATCTGCAAGCCCGCCCCACCCCACCCCCAAAGGGCAGTCGTGGCTCAGTACTAGAGTGTCCCCCATCCGGGCAATGAGTCAGCGTCTTCCGGATGACCGTGAGTTTGCTGTGGGAAGTTCTGGCTCGATTGCAGGCTGGTGCCGCCTCATGCCTGTATGTCGTCGTGGTGATACCGGTCAGGTTTCTGCAGAGCTTCCAGACTAAGACGGACTAGACAGAGAGGCCTGGTGATCCACTTCGGGAAATCGGCCAGTGAGAACTCTTTGGATCACAACGGTTCCAACCGCAACCCCTGTCTCGGGATGGTGCAGGATTGGGCAGGATTTTTTTTTCCACTTTGAATGGGGTCTCCATGAGGTAGGGACTGGCTTGGTGGCCAGTAAAAACTGCAGAAACCTTTTTGTTGCTGCTGAGCGTGAGTCATTCACAGAATCCCGGAGGATGACCTGGGAAGAGGCTCAGTCGGCAGTCTGTTCACCGGCAGATCACTGGGAGATGTCACCACGAGGAAAGGAAACCACCTCTGGCTAAAGTGACCAGCCACTGCGCACTGCATTCTGCCTTTCCTTAAAGCCCACTGCCCCCCGGGTGTCTCTGGGCTTCCTCCGGGCTGGCATGGCAGAGCATCATCCTCAGAAAGTGACTGGTGGAGAGAAAGACTCCCAGAAGCCGGATCAGAACCCTTCACAGCTTGGCCCTCATTATCCAAGAGCGCCTTTGGCTTCTAAGCATCTCTCATTGGTTCGCTAGCCCACAGAACACTCAAACTGACAGGGAGTGAAACCACCTTGACCTCCAGCATTTCCCCACTGTACCAGGGACCCAGGGGTGTTGGCATTATTGTTTTATCTCATAACTTACATCCACTCATATGCTACAGCCAGGGTTTTCTATGATCAAATATTACATAGCAAAGGACATCTTTGTTTGTTTTGTGAAAGTCGCAAGGAAAAGATCTTGTAGTTGTATTCTTCTAAAATCCAACAAAAGATTCCACAGGACATAGGCCAAACTCAATTGTTCTGTTTCTGTTCAAGCAACAGCAAATATTTTTAATCCACTTTGCTGCGAGAGGATGGTGTGCACGCATTCATAATTTCTCCCGATATAAACAAAATTCTGTCTCCATTTTGGTTTTGATTGATTGCCTTGTAAGCATCTTCTAGGCAGTTCTTAGGGAATTGTGTGAAGGAATGTGCTTAATTCCCTTCATTGGATTCCCAAAATGGGTCAGCCAATAGCCCCCCTCTCCAGTGACAGAGTACAAGGGACAACTGTCCACCCAGAACCCGATAGGTTCACGTTGAAATCAACATAAAGTTTCAAATCATCTTCTCAGCACCTTTAAACACACCATTTCATTTGTAAGGCCACACCACCAGGCCTGCCATCGCCAAAGGGATTTGTTGACAGTCTGTTTAATAAATCCATGACTAATCCTGGCAGCTCTTTCTCCAAGCATCTTGGGATGAGACCGGTCCTGCTTTCTTGATGGCTTTCCATCCTCCACCCATTCCCAACTGGACCCATCTCTTGCTGCGGTTTATGGGATGGTTCCTCACTAGCACACACGGCCTGGCCTGGCCTCGGCAGTTTTGGCCCCCCTGCACCACATGCCCGGTCTGTTCTCATCGGCCTGTGAGATGACGTCACTGCACGCCTGCGGACCCACCCACCCCGATGCCTGCTGGGCGTCATGGAAAAAAATGGGCTGTCAAGAATGAAGACCGGATTTCAACACCGGATTGTCCCCTCTCAGTGAGCAAATCTAACCTTAATTTCCCTACCAAAAAAAAAAGAACTAGAAAAGTGGAACCAAATTATCGGTGAGATCGCTTCACAGTTTTACATACACACTTGCATACTCAGCTGCCTGCGAGCTTCCCCTGGTCTGTAGGTCTCAAACCTGCTCCCGCAGCAAAACCGCCTGAGGAGTTAACGATGCAGCTTGTTGGGGAGAGCATTTCCAACCCTTGTCTACCAAACCATCGGAGCCTACAGAAAAACAAATAAGTACACTGCAATGCAAGGGGGAATGTAGACACGAGGTTAAACGAAGTTGAATAAATGTTTTCCCGCAGGACTTCTCCGAGCCTTTAATAGGATAATTTGCTATATGTATCTTCTAAAGGCTGGACGATCACTCTGCCCATAACCAGGCAGTGGACAGGGGCTCCCTTCTCCCAAACCTCAGAGAAGCCAACTGTCTGCATTCCTTCTCCCATCTCACTTCGTTGAGTTTTGCAGGGACACTGATACATCGTCTAACTGAGGATGTACCCAGCCATTCTCTGAAATGACCCGGTGGATTCGTGTCCTAATGCTGCTATAACAAACCATCAGAAATTGGGTACCTGGCGAGAATAGAAATGCATGTAGCCTCATGGTTCTGGAGGCTAGCAGTCAAAGTCAGTGTGACCATTGGGCGGGGTTCTCTCTGGAGGCGCTAGGGAGAGAGCCTTTGTTGTCTCCCCAAGCAGCCGCCGGCCCTAGCTGTTCCTTGGCTCTCTGTTGCTTTTTCACACGCCATCCTTCCTCTGTGCCTGTCCTCCCCTTTTATAAGGTCACGACCCAGATAAGTCGAAGGCCCAGCCTACTCCAGTAGGACTTCCTCTTTAGGGAACCAAAGCCATCTTCAAGCATGGTCACATTATTAGGTCCTAGAGGTTAGCACTTCCCCCTATCTTGTGAGAGGACACATTCCGATCCACGACACTATATAAGTCACCTTCAGCCTTATCAACGAATGTTAGACTTCCTGCCACGACTCCCATTCTAGTCCCTAAGGAAGCTGGCCTTTTAAATGGTCCACCTCTTAAGGGCAGGGAGACCAAAGGCCAAAAATTAGCTGCCATTTGAGTTCCAAATGGGAAAAATAAAAGCAGTGCTCGGCTCATTTCTTGGACAATTTATTGTACTCCCTTCTAGGTCAACACCCTTGGCAGTCACCTATGGTGATGTTTTACAGATCAGATTACTGGGCCCAAGAGTATTTGGCCAGTATTAACCTGCCTCAATCAGCTGAGAGAGTCCTGTTAAACTTTATACAATTTGTATAGCAGAGAGTTTCATTAGCTAGCAACTCATCCTTGCTGGAAAAGTTCCATATCAAGTTGCCAAGTTTTCTTAGCTCATTTGATTTTTTTAAAAGAACATTATATAAAAGGTTGGGTATCAGCGTGGAAGCCTATAAGGTAAGAGTCGAGGTAAGCAGCCCCGTTACCCATGGCATTAAAACCCTGGTGTGGTGGCTTTTCAAATCTAGGTGAGAATGTCTCCCATCCACCGCTCTGTTCTCCTGGATCCTCCTCACACAGCACCATGAGGATGGTAACTGAATTAACTTTAGAAGACAGGCCCACATGTCTTACGCTATACCATGCTCTAAACCAAAGGCCTATCACCTGGCTCACCATTTGTCGTGCTATGGTGGCTTTTGTGCTGCTATAATGCTGCAAATGATCTCACTGGTATCTTCAAGCCAGACTAAGAACAGACGAGGAGGAAAGAGCAGGCTGCCCACTTCAGAGGAATGAGCCATGACATCCGCCTGCCTAGGAGCAGCACAGTGTCAGCTGTAGCACCAGAAGGTGAGCGCCCCTTGGGTGGAAGGCACTCAAAATAGGATTGAGGAAGAGCTACCATCTCATACAAAGTCGACCATCATGATCTTGATGGAAGAAAGCCTGCAAGAGTCAGCCTTCAGGGGCTTCATTTGCTGATGGGTACAATTCGGAATGAGGGGGAAACAGCTGCAGACATCTACTAATAATTAGAACTGTGAGTATGAAGGGTGAGTCTAGGAAAGCTGCAAGTCATCAACTATGAAAGCTGGCTTTAGTTAAAGATTTATACCCTAGGCCTTAGTGAATTTAAATAGACTGTCACTGGCCATTTTGAATCACACGTAATTGGCAGAATACCAATGGAACTGTTTCAACAAGCTGATGAAACACTGGAAGCACTCACTCACTCACCTGTGCTAAGAAATTTGGAAGACAGCTACCTGGCCAACTGACTGGAAGAGATCCATATTGGTATCCATTCCAAAGAAAGGTGACCCAACAGAATGCGCAAATTATAGAATAATATGCGTCATTTCACATGCAAGTAAAATTTTGCTGAAGATCATCCAGCAATGGCTGCAGCAGTACATTGACAGGGAGCTGCCAGACATTTAGGCTAGATTCAGAAGAGGATGTGGAACAGGGGTTATCGTTGCTGATGTCAGATGGATCTTGGTTGAAAGTAGAGAATAAGCAGAAAGATAGGTGCTTGTGTTTCATTGACTATGCGAAGGCATTCGACTGTGTGAAACATGACAAACTATGAATAGCCTTGAGAATGATGAGAATCCCATAACACTTAATTGTGCTCATGCAGAACGTGTACATAGATCAAGAGACAGTTGTGCGAACAGATTAAGGGAATACTACATGGTTTAAAATCAAGAAAGATATGTGTCAGGGTTCAATCCTCTCACCATACTTATTCAATCTGTGTGCTGAGCAAATGATCAGAGAAGCTGGACTGTATGAAGAAGAATGCATCCTTCAGACAGGATTGAAGGAAGGCTTATAAACAACCCACTATGTGCGTGCGTTACAGTCGTGCTTGCTCAAGGTGAGGAGGCCAGGAAGCACTTGCTGGTGAAGATCAAGAATTGCAGCCTTCAGTAAGAAGTATCACTCAATGTAAAGAAAACCAAAACAATCATGGTAAGTGGAAAAAGATTGAAGTGTCCAGGAGTTCACTGCCCTTGGATCCATAATCAATGTTCAGTGAAGCAGCAGTCAAGAGATCAAATGACTCATTGCATTGGGGAAATCTGCTGCACAAGACCTCTTTAAGGTGTTGAAAAGCAAAGATGTTATTTTGAGGACTAAGGCCCAACTGCTCCAAGTCATGGTATTTTTAATTGCCTCGTATGCATGTGAAAGTTGGATATTGAATAAGGACGACCAAAGAAGAATAGGTGTGGCTGAATGATAGTGCTAGCAAAGAATCTCCAAAATACCATGAGCTGCCAAGAGAATACACGGTCTTGTAAGGAGTACAGCCAAAGTAGTCCTTAGAAGCGAGGATGGTGATGCTTAGTCTCGGGTGCTGTGGACATGTCATCAGAAGAGACCAGCCCCTGGAAAAGGACTTCGTGCTCGCTAAAGAAGAGGGGGGCAGTGAGAAAAAAAAGGAAGACCCTCGGCAGAATGGATTGACATGGTGGCTGCAATAATAGGCTTAACTAGAAGAACACTGGTGAGGGTGGTATAGGGCTGGGCAGTGTTTCTTTCTGTTGTGCATAGGATGGCTACTGGGCTCTTCCATCTTGGGATTGCCTGAACTTTGGCTGTTTTTCCAAGTCAATGATCAGATTAAAAACTCAGGTGTACTCTGAAAATTCACGGATGGGGATGACATTTAGAAGTAAGCCACCAGAAATACTCAAAGATGGTCTTCTTCCATAATTGCCAATAACCTGGAACAACTACACATTCAGCGTGGAATCCTCACTTGGCTGTCAACTAGAGAAGACCCCAAACTCAGGAGATGCCTGTGTTAGTTCCTAAAACCGAGTTCCCTGGCTTTTTTGAGATCTTGAAAGCTCAAGCACCTTTTCTTCGTAGTCTCTTTATGCCTACAGCACGAGGGGGCATCCCCCAAAATGGGAAAAGGTCCAGTAGGCAGAACTTTTGTAGTATGCATTTTTCCCACTAGGCGAGCATCCAGCCACTCGCTTGCTCTGAGTTAGTGCATCCAGTGGCATACGTCCATTTCTCTGAAAACGTGAAGTGTGCTCCTAAAAATATCACCACGGATACAGACATAGCATGAAAATACGAGAACCGGTGGGGAAATAGTGCAAAAGCAGAACACGCAAAACGACTGTGAGTACAGGAAACGATATGCTAAAAGAAATACACTGGAGGTTAAAAACAACCCCACCGTTCTGTGTATTAAATTGTACTGGAGAAACACACCGTATACAGGGATAGTGCTTGACCTCGGTGTGTTCCTGGAATGGACGTGAAGATGAGACCGCTTGGAGCTGCACAGAGGCGAAGGCAGGCAGGCCGTTCTTGGGAGCAGTCTCACAACACAGAGGTGGATATCTGTGATTCATCGTCTCGTTATTCTTTGTCTGCACTGGTTTAAAATAGTTCAGCTTTGGTTGTTCTGCTAAGTTTCCCCTGTTATAAAAACTGTATAAAAAGATGTCTGTGTGGTTCCCCGGAAGTCCAAATGCCATGCAAGTGCTAGTGGGTTGTTCTCAACATTGCAGTCCTCTCTTCAGTCCAGGGCCCAAGCTGCTAATCCCTCTTAAAGAAAGCAGGGAAATGCCCACTCCTTTGAGAATTCTTTTTCTCCCTAAGGTCTTTGCATTTCACTCGGGAGACTGTGAGTCCTTCACTCAGAGGGTTGGCAGGGCCACACACTCTCTCCACTGGCTCCTCCCAGCTTCCCGTAGCCGCTTGACTTCCAGCCACAACATAACCCTGGTCTGTCTCAGTGTCATCACATGCGTGCCTTCCTCCCCTTTGTGCCTTCCTTTGTCGCTTCCCTGTATCACACTGGTTCTCAACCTGTGGGTCATGACCCCCTTGGGGGTCGAAGGACCCTTTCACAGGTTGAGAACCCCTGCTTTAGACCCTTTGTTCTCGCGCTCCGCACCTTCTCTCATCTCTTCCCCACATCAGCCTGTCTCCTTTCATTCGAGGCCTGCATTCTGACGGGCAGATGTACACTCGGGCTCTGTGAGTTGCTCGTATGCTAAGTGACCAGATTTAAAGCGGGACACCATTGACCAGGGGCGGGGGCAGTTTCTTGATTAAAAATTTGGTCTCTATGGACCAAATAGACCGTTCCCTAGCTTGTCGTGCATTCTTTCCAAAAATCGGGACTTTTTTAAAACACCAAAAAGCGGGACTGTCCCGCCAAAAGCAGGACGTCTGGTCACCTTCTCGTATGCAGAAAACACACGGCTCTGCAGCTCAGTACACACTTGTACCGCTTGTGGGTAATCCCGAGCGAGAGAGAAGCTGAGAGGAGCATGTCCCACTTACACGGTGTCACCCAGTGATGCGCCATCTCATGTTTAGATGAACATGCGTGCACAGAACAGGGTGGTATGGTCTTGTTTACCTACCATGTGTGAACAGACTCACACATTACATACATGGGCTGAGACAAAAGGAATATATACATAGATATATATACATATATGTTTCAAATTTTGAGGGAACCTTAGCAATTCCATTTAAGACATAAAGCTGGAAGGTGGAATCATGAACCACGGGGGGCGGGGGGAGTAATTGCCTTGGAGGCTGGGACTAGGGGAGAGGATAGAATAGGGTTTGGGGGTTTCCAATAAAGTACTTAAGTCATTCACAATAAGTCCCACCTATGGCTCAGTTGAGATCCTAGGACGCAGCCAAGCGTCACAAGCTACTCTTGGCCATTAGAGGCTGTATTAGTCTCCTAGGGCTGCCATGACAAATGACCACAACAGAAATTGTCTCTCTGAAGGGCATATTGGAGGGGCAGGAAAGTTTAGGATGATCCGAAATACTCCCTTTACCTTTATCGTCAGAAGAATCTGCACGCCTCCCTTCTATAAGTAGCATGATGACGGATGCCCTGTAGAGATCTCAAGATAAACACTGAATGGCAGGCTGAGAAAAAAAAAGCTGACCAAATATACCTCGGACTTCCAGAGGCTCAGGAGAGTCAAGTGTGGAATAAGGACGCGTAACTGCGTTTCGGTGTGGCAACTGCCAATGCTGCAGTCAAAAAAGATGTGTGTCGGGGCTCCGAGGGACCCAGGCCATGGCCGCCAGCTCTGCCCCAGAGATGAGCACAAGCACGTGCTGGGGAATGCCTGCAAACAGAGCTAAGAGCTAAGAGTCCCCCTTCCGAAATAATTCTGTATCTTCCACACACGGGGACACAGAGGCGGCAGACTCCGCAGAGCCGTCAGCATCGAGCAGGGTCAGCATACCTCTTAGACTGGCCCAGTTCTGAGGCAGGAACGGGATCGTGTTTCTGTCGGCCAGAAGCAAACCTCAACAGAGCACTCGAAGAAATGCTGACGTGAAACAAAACATGCCCCCCATGTCTCTAAGTGGGGCTCAGCCTGGGTAAAAACAAATACATCCGTGTTCCTCAAAGCGTGGTCTATGGAGGACTGAAAAAGCATAACCAAGATTGGAAACTTGGTTTTGAAAGTGGAAAAACAAATCCTCAGGCCTCCCCCTCCTCCCCCCAGAGGTCCTACTAATGAGAAACTCCGAGGAAAGCCCAGAAAAGTGCGTTTTAAGAAGGCTTCCCCAAGTGATCCTTATCTTTGATCAAAGTTCCAACCCACTGAGATCATTGAGATTACAAGGACACGTTTTGCCTGTAGAGTCGCTCTCTTGGACTCTGTTTGGACGGCAGAGGAAGTGCGTCGCGGAAGTGTCTCCTTTGGAAGGAGAGCTTTCGGCCTGCCACGGAGAGGGGCTTGCAGGAGATGCCCCTGTGACGTCCACTCAAAGGGGTATTAAGACACTAAATGCAATTTAAGAAAAAAGAAGGTCCAAAGAGAGGTCCTCGGTCTCGTCCCACTCATGGCTGAAAGCCAACATCTGTCCACCACGAGTTGGCACCACTTAGCCTCGGTCCCTTTCCTGCCACGCAGTGACAGTCCACGTGACCCACCACACCAGCAGGGCTGTGGCAAGGGTCCGAAAGGACACATCCAAAGCAAAACTTGAATTCTGCCGGAGCCAGAAAACAAGCAACATCAGCTCACCTGGTGCTGGGTTTTACATTGACATTGTATCAATTGAGAGAGCTTTCCAGAAAGCCGTAACACCAGGATACCTCCGTTTCCCAGGAGGCATGGGCATAGGTGATCTTTCTACCAGGCTAACTGTATTTCCAACGCTGCCATCATGACCATTTCTGACAGCTAAACTAAGGAGCACACAGTAAAAACCTTAGCTTCTTTGGTAAACGGAGACATTGTCGGTGAGATTGGAATGTGATGAGATTCTATCTGGTCTCATATGTCTTCCCTTTATCCGCACAATCATTTCTGGCCAGTCTGGCCCCAGCCCAGTGCGTGCCTGAACGGAGAGTGGGTAAAATCAAGATAAAGTCCTTGAGAAGCAGTGGAGAGGAGATGCATTTCACTCCATGAAAATAGTCTCAAAGACACACTAATTCTTTGCTCATTCAATTCATCTCTCATGTTTCTAGTTTGTTTTCCCTCACCAGGTCAACCATTGGTACAAAAGGGCCCTGAAACAGCTATCCCAAAAAAGCTAATGGTCACTTTCTTCCCATCCAGAATGGGCTATCTAATGTTGGTGCTAATTAGGGAAGTAGCCGTGGCCTCTGAGTAGAGATATGAACGATGTCCCAGAAATAATCCAGGTACTGGTCTTCAGTTCTATCATGGTATGCGCCTAACTATGTTGATTGAGGAATTTTCCTTTTAAGTATTTTATCAAGAGTATCTTCAACCTTAAAACCCAAACCCACTGACATCGAGTCAATTCCAACTCACAGCCACTCTGACATGGTTCCTAAGGCTGTAAAGCTCTATGGAAACAGATAGCCTCAACTGTCTCCCAAAGAGCCACCCGTGGGTTTGAACCTCTGACCTTGTTAGCAATACAAAGCTTACTTGACAGATTTGTCTCCAGCGGTTCTGTGGAGTAAACACACTGCAAGGTTTGTTTTCCAAACCACCAGCTGCTCTGCCGGAGAAAGATGAGCTTGTTTGCTCCCCAGAAGATTTAGAGCCTCAGAGACTGTATCGCTGAGAGTCGGAATTCATTCCGTGGCAGTGTTTGTCATGAAGAAGGAGAGTTTCTGGGGGTGGTCCAAATCATGAATGCACTCAACTGCTAATCAAAAAGTTGGAGGTTCAAGCCACCCCAAGTCACTTTGAGAGAAGGGTCTAGCAATCTGAAGCATCAGCCACCGACCACCCTCAGGAGCACAGTTCTCTCAGACAACTCTGGGGCCACCAAGAGTCAGCAGCCATGGCAACTGGAGACTGCGGAAGGAGCTGAAAATCCAACACATCCTAGAGGAATCTCCCACAACCTCCCAAGCCAAGCCTAAGTGTGTCCAGGCTCAGCTGCTCCCAAGGCGCATTTTAGGTGGGAAGAAAGACTTCCTAGGTATCCTAGTTGGAAGCAGGAACTAGGCGATGCACTTTCTCGATCCTACTGTGAGAACTCATAAAGGCGGCCTTGTTCCGTCTGTGAGGTCGAAAACAGGCTGCCCAGAGATGTGTGTACTGGGGATCTGTCCAGGCCTGGGTGTTCACTCGTGAGTGTGCAGAGCAGGGAGGAGACAGAGCGTTTAGACAGAAGAACTATCCACTAGGAAGCCGCGGGGAAGGTTGGAAGCCGCTGGCAGGTGGCCAAAGGGTAGAGTGCACAAAGTGGACAAAGCGTGAGGTCGGGAGGCCAGCCTTGGCAGGGCTTGTCAGTGGAGGACCGTGTCTTTTATTCTAAGAGGCATGTGAATCCCAGAGCCGGTTGGAAGTCAGAGGCAACCTGTCGAGATTTGTATTTTGAAGGTCGCTCTCTTGGCAGCGAGGTGGTGGTGGTGCTACAAGCTTAAGAGCCATGCCGGCGGTTCCCTGTGCTGCCCTTCCAGCCAGCAGGGCCTTGCCTCCTCAAAGGGGTGGGGGTGGGGCTTGTGGGCGGGTCCCTGTGCTCAGAGGGCACCTTTGGCTGTCCTCTTGGACATGCAGCTTCACTGCTTGAAGGGTCTGGAGCCTGCTTTGAAAAGCTCCCCTGCCATCCACTGGGCGAGCCGCTCGCTCCCTGCCTGCAGGGCAAGGGTGGTGGTGGATGACTTGAAGACTTCCTCTTTCCCGCCAAACACAACCAGACACCCAACAACCAACGGGCCACACGGGGTGCCAGGTTATGGTCTACCAGAAAATGCTCGTGTTTTTTCAGCAGTGTAAAGAAAACCCACTGCCATCGATAGAGTTGATTCCAACGCAGGATGACCCAACAGGACAGAGTAGACCTGGCCCCGTGGTGTTTCCAAGGCTGAGCGGCTGATGGATGCAAGTCGCTGACCTTTCCGTTAGCAGCCAACTACTTCCGCACTGCACCCCCCAGGGAGCTTTCGGTGCCCAGTTGACAGCGTCCCCGTGTAGAACCCGGATGACAGATGAGATCACCTCCCTCACACGCACAGTCAGTAAACCATGCATTTTGGTGTGGCCCGTTGGGTGCTCCCCAGCTCTGGCACATTGCTCAATTAATGAAATCAATGACTGACCGGTTCGGGTGGCTGTGATGAAGGCTTTGGGGAAGCCCTTCCTGGCCAAGGCACCTCTTTATCAGTGGCCAACTGATAAACGCCACTGACTGCCCTGGAGCCCTCAGCCACTCCCAGGCCCTCTGCCCACCACAGGATGCCCAGTCCCCTAAAGCAGAGCTGCCCTGGCCACCATCTGAACACTTTCCTGATGCCACACTCATTTAGGAAGCTCTGGCTTCCCAACCGCTCAATCCAGAGGCCATCTAGTGCAAGGGTCGGCCAACGGCAGCCCGGGAGCCATACATGGCTCTTTCAGTACATCCTTCATTACTTGTGACTGTGACGTCTAATCGAAAAGTTTTAAAGAGCATTATTCGGATCATGGTGATTTCATTTGCTTTTCAAAATGTATCGATGGCTCCTGAATCATTTTTAAATTGTTAAGAGGGATAGGATTGCCTCTGCCGTCTCAAATGTTTGCCGACCCCGGATCTAGTAGACGGAAGGATTATTAGATCCTTCATTGAAGATTTCACACAGAAGAAAGACAGAGGCGACCAGGATGGGCAAGGGGAGTCGTCATAATATGCATCGTTTATTGAGTATTCACTAGATAGCAAATGCTTTATAAACAGGATTTCTTGTTGCTATTCAGTTCCTCCGGGGTCACTGAACAGATGGGGACACTGGAGCTCAGGGAGATTGGACTCAAAGACTCAACTGTGTCAGTCCGTGGATCACATTGACGCGGCACTTCCTGTTAGCGTGAGAGGAGGCTACTTGCATGGTGAAGACCCAATCCTGGCTCTTCTGCCCTGAGCCTCCTTATGCCCGGGCCTCTTCCCACCAGGCCTTCCAGCCACTTCCTTCCAGGTCCACCCCCTTCTGGGAATCTGCCTGCCACTCAAGATTCTTACCGCTCTCCAAGTGATCCTTATGGATCTTGCTAACATGTAGGTTCTTGGGTCCCTGGTGATGCTGTGGGTTACAAGATTTCAAGATCAGCAGTTCGAACCCACCAGCCCCTCTGCAGGAGAAAGCTGAGGCTTGCTGCTCCGAGACCCAAAGGACCCCGTTTCTGTGCTATAGGGTCACTTTGAGTGAGCATTGACTCCGTAGCAGTGAGTTGGGGTAGAATGCCGATTTTCAGCAGGAGGTCAAAGTCAGAATGAACCAGCTGGACGTCCTGCTTACCTCACATGCTGCCGGCAGCACTTTTGTCAGCATCTGTCCATGTTCCCCAATATCCTGCCCCCACTCCCTCCCTAACCCTGACCTGAGTATGAGGGGGGGAGGTGGCACATTCCAAATCACAGCTCCTCACCGCACCATCCAGTCCCCAGGCATTTCCTGTTTTAAAATCATTAGCTGGCCTCTGGGATGGCGGGAAATGAGCACTGGGCAGTGCAGCTCTCCCTCGAGGTTTGAGTAAGGAAATCTGAGCCAGAGTGGAGTGGGTGAGCAAAAACATCGTCTCAGCCTTTCCAAAGATGTTCCCCAGGCTTCCCCACACAGGCCAGGAAGTGGAGGCAGAAGAGGTGATCCTTGGAAACCCCTGGGGCCCTCGGCCTCTGCCCTTCAGTGCTTGGAACACGAGACTTTTGGGTGACTGGCGACGCTGACCACTGGCTGGCATTCGTGGAACCTCAAAGTGGTGGCCTGCAGTGGTGCTGTGGCTATCCACACAAGAGAGTTGGGAGGTGGGTGACACGAATGGGCCCAGAATCCTTGCTGGGTGCAAGAATAATCCTCCAACCAGAGGAACGGTTTGCTTGGTCGAGAAACCCTGGAGGTGCTGTCTGGGTTTAGCCTGCTAACGATTGCTCCACTGCAGAAGCTGGGGCTAGCTGCCCCAGGAAAGATTTTGTCTCAGAAACCCGGCAAAGGGTGGCTAGGCATAGTCCTCGGGTGTACCTAGTAAACAGAGGGGTAGAAGGGAAGGCTTGATACCAAGTAGGCAGCCCGGCCTGAAGTCAAGCACTCGCTCCCCAGCTGGAAGATGAAGGAATTGGTCCTGTGTGTGCCACCCAAGGCCCCTCTCCATCTGTTCAGCCACTCTTCCACAGCTCCACTCTGACCAGCCTGTCCTAAACATGTAGAGAGGTGATGTCGCGAGATGTGTCATGAGCTGTGTGTTGGCCGGAATGCCTCTCGGTAAAAGGTCTGTGTGTAATGAACTAAAAACCCTGGTAATACGGTGGGCGTGAGGGGGGCAGAGTCCTCCAGGGAACACGGCAAGGGCACAGTCGATAATAACCAAACTGCCTTAGAAGAAGCTAAATCTAATTGAGGACAAGAGCTGTCCCTTGATGAACGGGGGCACGGGGACAAGGTGAGGAGAAGCTGGTGACTGCCACCTCGCCATCCTCCTTCCCTGACCTTCGGTGCGAACCTCATCCTCTCATTGCCCAAGGCCTCTGCCATTCTCTCTGCAGCCTCGAAGATGGGACAGTTGCAAAGGACAGTCATCCTTAGCATTATAGTCATTATAATAAGTCATTATAATAAGTCATCCATTGCTCCTCCTGAGCCAATGCCCTGAAATAAGTCCCTGGTTAACCCCCAAACCTGCTGTTCTGGATGGTGCAGGACCAGGCAGGGGTTCGTTCTGTGGTGCATCGGGTCTCGCTGAGTCAGAACTAACCCAACAGCACCTAACAACACCGATGTGCTGTCAGGAGTTAGTCCGCCTGGAGACCACACCCGCCCTTGACGAGTACCCCCTGGGGGCAGTGATTGGTCAATGGACTGCAAATATCGGGAGCGTGGTCCACCTGTGGCTTCCCTCTGCCCCCAAATGCATTGCCGTCGGGTCGATGCTGTCTCCTGGTGACTGTGTCGGGCAGAGTAGAACAAGGCTGGCAATCTTTATGGAAGAAAGCTGTACAGTGCAGAGGGTAGATTCAAACCACGGACCTTTTGGTTAGCAGCCAACTAAGGGCATTCACCACTGTGCTGCCAGGGTTCCCACCCATCGTTTTCAGTGCCCGTTGACTTCTGTCCAGTAGCAATTTTCTGTTAAAGGTAGAGATGGATGGGTGGGTGGGTGGCTGACGAGACGCACGAAGGACCACGTGAGCCAACGTGTGACCACATTGACAAGAACGCTGGTGGAGTAAGAGCTGAGACGCAACCACGGCGCACTGTCTTCTTGATCCCGAAGGACCGCAGATACCATGGAGATTGGAACCCTCCGCCTGGGCGATGCTCCAACTACCTGAGCCAGTCTGTCTGCCCAGAAAGACACTCCAAGACGTTGCCTGAACCTGCTTTGCTCTAGCACAGTGACTTTGGTGATCAGGGCCCGGAAGGCAGGCCTCTTAGAAAGTAGGGGGCCAGACTTGCACTGATCTCTTCTTCTTTTTTATTTATTTTCAGATCATCAAGGAAGTCCCTCCACCCCCTGCCGAGGAGAGTGAGGTAAGTGACCAGAACGCGATCTGGCCGAGTAGATCAGACAGGAGACCAGGGCAAGGAGCTGGTGAGGGTGGCCCAGACTTTACTCCCTGCAAAGCAGAGCTAAGCAGACCCAGGTCCCCAGTGAGCGTGAAGCCGAGAGGCGGGGAAGTATCTGTTGGAAAGCGGACTGAACAGGCATTGAGCAAAACCGGCTGCCAAAGGCAGAATCGTTTCTGGAGGGTTTTTCTCTCTGTGCACTAAATTCGAGTTGAGATGGAAATTCTGGTATAATTTTTCTAATCGCTGGGATTATGCAGCGGTCCAAGGTACTGCTTTTTCCTCTACAACAAGCGCCCGAAGGTTGTGCGTC
>NW_022106471.1:2468658-2470675 GCF_000313985.2 Echinops telfairi | reverse complement strand
AGCCTTCCCCACCAAGTTGGCCAGGAAGCAGTTCTGCTAGGAAGGGTAGCCTGTGGAAGAGAATAGGGAAATGAAGGTATTGGGCTAGAATGCAAAGCAAATGGCTTTCCTAATCCTTTGAGTACTCCCAGGATAGCTAGACTCCCAGCGTGTCACGCCGACCCATTTGGAAGCCAGAGGTCAAAAAACTTAGAGGCACCAAAAGATACATTGACATGTCAAGTTCATTCTCCTCTATCGCAAAGGCCCGCTGTGTGCAAACCAAGCGCCGCCCCCTCGCCACTCCGCTCCCCAAGGCGTTTGTCAAGTTTCCTACCTAGAGAAAGACGAATGATTAAATTTAAACTTCCATGTGGCTCTTATATCCTGGAACATAAGCATGCGAGCCAAGGGGTTTAATGGCTGCAATCAATTAAAGCACATCTTGTTGGAATGTTAACTTTCTGCCCAGAAATCAGGGGAGGAAATTACATTGCTGGACACAGAGCAGGGAGTGGGGGAGAGAAAACCCTCTTTGCGTCCCCCAACAAAGCCTTTTTCTTAATCCGTCAACAGAAAGAAGCTGGGTTGCTTCCAGTTTGGCTTGACTCTGTTGTGTGCTGCTGTCTCTTTTAAGGCCAAGGAAAAATAGGGCCCGCAGCTCTCCCCTGATGGGATGCTCTGCTTGTGCTGAAGTGGCGGGGGAGGGGGGGGGTGTTCTTTCCTTTCCTCATCGTGTTCGACTTGAGGAACTGCACATCTTGAGGAAGTGCACAGCCCGATTTTCCTGGGGCTGGCACTGCATTCACCTTTGGAAGGGACGTGCTGGCCACTGTGGCCACAGCATGCTGGGGGAACTTAGGGCTCTTCCTGCAATGAGACCGAGGGGATCTGGCTGATTACCCCAGAGCCCAGGGCCTGGCACAGGTTCTGCACCTGCCAAGCTATCTTTGTGGAATGACATGCTCTGCCTAGCAAACCCCCCTCTGGATCAACACAAACACAACCACCCAGTCAAAACTCGAAAGCCACCTGGAGAGAAAGGGTTAAAAGCCAAGGCAGAGAAGTGGCTGGGAGGCGTGGGCTGCATCCAGAGAAGTCCTGTCAAAGTGCTACCTTCTCCTGAAGACGACGGGCCAGACTTCTGAAATAGAATGTCGGCCGCTGAATGCTTGAACTGAAGGGGAGGTGCTGAGCTGAAGGGAGGGTGCCGCCACCCAGAAACGGTCTTCAGAGCCTGCTGATTACCTTAGCATATGTGTTGGCCCTGAGACCCTGCAGGTTCGGGGACCCTAATATCCTTCCTAATGTGTTTGGGCAGAAGAAGACACAAGCCCACAGAAACAAATGGTGTCGCTTAGCCCACGCCAAGTACTCTACACAATGCTCTGAGGAGTCGGAAGCCTCACTACATGACTCAGCCCATTGCAGCTCCCTGGGTTCAGACACCACAAGTCCCTTACGCACGGCTCATGCCCCATCATGCTCCCTGTCACAACTAGTTTCTTCCTTCTCCAGGCTGCTCCCAGGGTATTTTATGAATCCCTCCTTCGGCATCAGACTTTAAAACCATTCACTCCCTGGCTTCCTTGGTGCTCCCTCGTCGCTCTCCCTTGTCTTTGAAAGAGGCCTGGACACAGGGTCTCAGACTGCCCATTCAACGCTATAGGAAGTCCAGCGCTCTCTGCTGCCATCAATTACCCTTTCATTCCATTTCCCCCTCAAGCCCGTGGATACTCCCTCTTAGGTTATTAATTATGCTGCTTAGATCATTCATCAGATGGTTCCACATCCTATCCCAAAAGAACGAGGTCTGCTATTGAAATAACTGAACTTGGAGAATAAAGACAGCATCTTAAACCCTTACCATGAGCTTAGAAATGACTTTCTAAATCTGTGTCATCAAGCAGCGATATCCTTATACCAGGGGTACCCCCCAAAAACCCAAACTTTTTTCAAAACTACGTGTGGTAGATATATAATCGTTTGTCAATTTGACGATTAAGAGTATAGGGGTGGGGTCTAGCTTGTCAATCAG
>NW_022106471.1:2462522-2468008 GCF_000313985.2 Echinops telfairi | reverse complement strand
GCCTAGTGGGAAAAATGCATACTACAAAAGTTCCGCCTACTGCAGCTTTTCCCATTTGGGGGGATGCCCCCTCATGCTCTAGGCATAAAGAGACTACGAAGAAAGGGTGCTTGAGCTTTCAAGATCTCAAAAAAGCCAGGGAACTCGGTTTTAGGAACTAACACAGGCATCTCCTGAGTTCGGGGTCTTCTCTAGTTGACAGCCAAGTGAGGATTCCACGCTGAATGTGTAGTTGTTCCAGGTTATTGGCAATTTATGGAAGAAGACCATCTTTGAGTATTTCTGGTGGCTTACTTCTAAATGTCATCCCCATCCGTGAATTTTCAGAGTACACCTGAGTTTTTAATCTGATCATTGACTTGGAAAAACAGCCAAAGTTCAGGCAATCCCAAGATGGAAGAGCCCAGGTCCAGCTGGAGGAACTTCAAGAAAACTGAGGCAATGCTGGGAACCAGCAGGTCCACCTTGTCCTCTTCCCTCCTCCTTCAAACCCTCCCTGCTCCCCTCAAGGCACACGCTCCCGTCCCTTCTCTCTCATCTGACTTCCCCTAATCCCGTATCCCTCCGGTTTATGCGTGCTCCAGACTTGGTGATGGCGTATCTCGGCTGTGCTTTCAGTCAGGATCTGCTGCCACTGTCTCTCCTCAGCCTCAGTCTCTCCATTTCCCTCTTCCCATTCCCAAGAGAGAAGTATATTTGGTCCAGCTCACTGTCTCCCTCTAAGCTGTCCACCCTCAGTCATAAATCATGGCTAACCTTGAACTGGCTTCCCATGGGTCACCCCACTCCTGGCTCCATCAGCCGCTGACAAAAGAAAGAGCATGGCCCCCTGGGCTTGACAAGAGTCACTCCCTTAGAAAGGAAGAGTTGCCTCAAGGCAGAGGCCTCTCGGAATTAGTAGGGATTAATAATCTAGACCTCTGTCTAACTAGATATTATATTACCAACGATATCCAGGAGCCTGTGCCATCTTCCTGGTCCCCTGCCATACTTATAGAGCCCTGGTGACGTAGTGGTTATGGGTTGGGCTGCGAGCCACAAGGTTCACAGTTCAAAACTACCAGCCACTCCTCAGGAGAAAGACAGCTTTCGATTCCCGTAAGCAGTTACAGACTCAGAAACTCATAGGACCAGTTCTACCCTGTCTCGCTAGGCGTTGACATCAACTTGAAGGCAGTGAGTTTGAGGTGAGCTTTGCTGAGTCTTGAAAGTCTTAATAACAATTAATAAAGTCTTAATAACAATTTAATAAAGGAGGAAGTCCCTGATTGAATGGAAAGTCAGCGAAGGTTTCGCCTTAAGCAGCTATGTGTCTGGGACACACACGGATCTACATATCAAGTCCAAGTATTGGACAACAGGAAGCCTCTTCTTCACCCATAAGTTTTTTCTTATTCTAGCCAATGTACAGTCTTCTTACTTCACCATGTTGCCCTGGCCAGGTCAATTAGTAATACGTTGTATGTGCTCATGAAAAACCAAACATCCCCTTCTGTCCTTGAACCCTCTTCTTTTCCCTTCAGAACCTTCTGGCTTAAACAACTGGATGTCAGGTGAGAAATAAGTAAATAAGCAAAAGCCAAACCTAGCCTATGACCATGAAGTTTATTTGCACTAGGAGCAACCTCACAGAATAGAATATAACTGCCCAATAGGGTAAGGCGGTAAATCTTTATGGAAGCAGACTGACATCCTTTCACCTGTATCCTTGAAAGTAACCTCTCTGGCTTCCCCCCAAAGGCCTTGGATGAGATGGCGGCTCTGCTGGAGGGTCTGCCCTCCAGGACTTCCCGGGCTTGGGAGTCTCTCTGGCCTTAGTGTTTTAAGTTCATGTCATCACCCTCATGAACTTCACTCCTCTATAGATGTAAACAGAGCCTTGGTGGGATAGTGTATTGAACTTTGGGCTGCTAACTGCAAGGTCAGCAGTTTGAACCCATCAGTCATCCTCTGGGAGAAAGATGAGACTTTCTGTTCTCTTAAAGATTTACAGCCTCGGAAATCCAAAATGGTAGTTTTACCCTGTTCTATAGGGTCATGGAGGAACCCTGGTGGCTTAGTGGTTACTCAATGGGCAGCTAACCACAAAGTTGGCAGTTCAAAACCACCCACCTGTTCCTCAGGAGAAGGCTTTCTACTCTCATAAAGAGTTACAGTCTCTGAAACTCACAGGGGGAGTTCTACCCAATCTTATGAGTCGGTATTGATTTGATGACAGTGGGTTTGGTTTTATTTTGTGGATACATATCTATCTCCACACTCTCAATGCCATTGAGTCCATGCAGACTCACAATGACCCCATAGAACAGGATAGAACTGCCCATGTGAGTTTTCCAAGACTCTCACTTTTTACAGGAGTAGAAAGCGTGGTCTTTCTTCCCAGGAGCAGCTGATGGTTTCGAACTGCTGACCTTGCGGTTAGCAGCCCAACACACTTAGCCACTATGCCACCAGGGCTCCTTATATGTGTATATATAAATTATATTATAGACAGATAGGGGGGAGAGAGAAAGAGAGAGACTAGCTTGTTGATGGGCGCATTCACTTTGGTTTTTGCCAAAATACAGCACTGTGTCAGCAAGCAGTAGAGATGCGATGACAGATTCTTGAGTGACTGAGGGAGGGCGGGAGGGACTGGACCAATAAATGGTCTTTGTTTAGGGCTACATGGGGATAAGCTTAGAGCTTAAAATGCGTTACCATTCAATAAAATTAAAACTTAATTCCAAGACTAATTTAATATCACTTCCTTGGCTTTAATTCTGTGTTGTAGTCATGTTCTCCTTTTGAGAGAGCCTTCCCGTTGGAACCCAGAGCGAATTGGGGCTGAGAAACCACTTGCGTCAACTCCATGGAGTGCTGTTCCAATCAGTCTGTGGAGTTGTCTGGAATGCAGTCTACAAGGCAGCGTGAGGTTGCCCTGGCATCTGAGACCTCACCTCTTCTCCCCATTGGTTTCTTTGATAATGAATGGCTCGGTGAAGGAGCTCTGGTGGCATAGTGGGCTCCCAGCTAGACTGCTAACCACAAGCTCAGCAGTTCAAATCCACCAGCTATTTTTCATGGGACAAAGATGAGACTTTCAGCTCCCCTAAAGATGTATAGCTTCGGAAACCCATGGAGGCAGTTCTGTTCTGTCCTATGATTGGAATTGACTTTGTGGCAGTCAGCCATTGATAAAGGCGAACTATTTGTTGAGTCAATAGAGGCTCGTACAAGGAGCCGTTGGAACACAAGAGGTGTTGCTGTTGTGGTTAATGGCCATCAAGTCCACTTCAACTCATGTGACCCTGTGCACAACCAAGCCAAACATTGTCTGGGCCCACACCATCTTCACAATCATCAGTAGGTTGGAGGCCATTGCCACATCTGTTGTGAGTTTGAGGGCTCATCTTCTAGAGTTCGACAATAGACTGATGTGATCTGTAGTGTTTTCCGCGGCAGCTGAGTTTTGAAGTAGCCCCCAGGCCTTTCTTCTTAGTCTGGAGGATCTGCTGGAATCTGTCCACCATGGGTGACCCTGCTGGCATTTGAAATACTGGTGGCATAGCATTACAGCACCAGGCAAGCCATCGCAGTGCCACCGACATCGCAAACTGAGAACACAAGAGGGGAGCCTGGAATGCTTTGGGGAATCAGGGAGCTCTTCACAGAATAGATACCATTTGCCCTGGGTCTTTAATGATGGATAGAAGACATGGAGGAAGGGTTATGCAGACATATGGAGTCAAGAGGACTGGAGTGTGGTTGGGAAAGATGGGAAAGTTCAGTGTCTGAGGCTAGCACAGGACTCATTCCGCTAGGAGCTAACCAAATGTGCGCGTCAGACTTCTTCTACAGCTGTTTCTTCTTAAAGCCAGGCTGGGGTGGAGGGCACGCCCAGGTCTGCCTGAGGACACGCAGATCAAAATGGACCTCTACCGTCCACATCATGCAGGCCCATTGGTGTTCCCCAAATGTCAGTCAGCTGGGTGCCTGGGGCCACAACATCCTTGAATCACAAATGTCTTGAACCCCGTGATGGGAAACCAGCCATCCTCCCTAATCTGCTCTGTTCCTCCCAGACCCCACTGGCTCGCAGTTCCTTCCCTGCCCTGTGCTAGACACCACTCTGACCCCCCACCCACCCCCAGGGTCCCCTGACACGAGCCTTCTGAGGGGCTTTTCCTACAGGTGTGAAGGTATGGGGGGTAGTTTACAACACAGGGCAGCCAGCATCTTGGAAGAACATTGGATTGGTCTCCTTTCCCACCGTTAGAAGCCTTCACGGGCCATCCTCACTCACATCCCCTGGCTGTTTGCTGGAAGTTTCTATACTTTTCTGTGCTTCTTCTGCTGCCAACTGCCCACCAACCCCCAATTCCTGAGACATTGCTCATCCAACGCAATTGGACCAGCCAAGTGTCTTCCAGGAACTGGAGAGCACATTGTCTCTTCCCTAGAAGTGACATCACTCGAAGCCTTTGTGTGGCTAGTGCAATGGTGGAGCTGGACACTTTGGGCTGCCAGCCACAAGGTCGGCAGTTTAAAAACACCAGCGCCCCATGGGAGAAAAATTGGGGCCCTCTGCTTCGATAAATAGTTCCTGTCTCGGAATACCACAGGGATAGTCCAACCCTGCCCTGTAGGGTCGCTCTGAGCCAGCATCACTAGATAACAGTGGTTACACAGAGGTTTCCACACTTCCTGCTATAGCATCCTTGAAGCCATAAGGAGACAGAGATGTAAAATTCACTCTCAAGTGTTGCCTGTGTTCTTAGTGGAATCTGGGGACTGATTTTCTTGATCAGTGTTTGGCCAAACGTAAAGATGCACCCAATCGCCCCATCTCTTCCCAAGATTGCACAACCTTCCTGTGGAACGTGTAAACAAGGCCACGCTAGCTGCAGGGGAAACTGTGACTCCCCATTAGTCAATCCCTGGGCTTGGTGTTGTCTTGTGCTCTTTGTTGTTTGAGTTTGGCAGGCGAGCTCCGGTCAGGGGACTGAAAGTTGGGCTTGGTGGTTGAAGAGACTGTGGGACGGATTTCTTAAGCTCGTGTGTGTGTGTGTGTGTGTGTGTGTGTGTGTGTGTGTGTGTGTGAATTAGGTAAGAGTTACAGAGCAGATCATCAATTTTACATTCAACCACTCATACACATTTTGCCTCGACTCATGCTCGGCAGTCCCCCTCAATGTAGCATCCCTGGTCCTACTTCTTCCCAGTGTTTCCTGTCTCCATCCCTCCTTCTTTCCCAACCCACTGAACTCTGTCCTTGGAGAAATGCTGCCTTTTGGCTCTTGGATTGGCTGAGTGTTCTAACACAGGGGTGAGTGCATTACTAGACCTAACAGGTGACTAAAGGCCACAGCCTGTCCCTAGCCTGGTCTCTTTTACCATTGTGAGTTCTCTCCCACGCTGTTCCAGGCCCTCTGATGTGACCCTTTTCAGAGTACTTGGTAGTGACAGCCAGAACAACCCTCTAGTTCTTCTGGTTTCAGGGTTAT
>NW_022106471.1:2453751-2461286 GCF_000313985.2 Echinops telfairi | reverse complement strand
GGGAGGAGTCGCTTTGACGTCAGATAAAGTCAGGACGTCTTGGCACGGTATCATGGAGGTGACAATGAGCTTCCAGGGGTAGAGGTGAGTGGGCAACCAGGGCTGAAGATAAAAATCCAGGCCTCATCACTTTGGAGGTGGGAGGAGACAAGGGCCCCTGCGCAGGCCAGCTGCTGTGAGTGACCCCGGAGTTGTTTCTCCCTCATGTCCACCCCACATGTGCAGACCCTCTGGGAATCCGTCTGCCAGACCTTCCCTCCAGAGAACAGTGGCGAGGGCTTCCAGGTCCAGCCTTTCGCTTAGTTCCTGCGTGCCTCTCAGGGACTCTTTCCCAAGGAATAGAGCTGCAGGAACGCACAGGCCCAGGGACTGAGCCACAACCCCACCACGTGAGTCCTGCTTCCCCCCCGACACACACTTTATAGATTAGGAAAATATGCATGGTGACTTGCCCAGGGCCAGGAGACCAAGTGGTAGCATGGGAACATCGCCTAGCACGCTGCCTCATCCACTGGGCCATAGAGACCTGAACTCGGTAGTCACAGCCCCGGCGTGAGTCCGCAGCAGATTCACCTGGTGCCATCTCTCTGCAGGAAGAAGACGACGATGGCCTGCCGAAGAAGAAGTGGCCTACAGTGGACGCCTCTTACTACGGTGGGCGGGGCGTAGGAGGCATCAAAAGGATGGAGGTCAGTGCACAGCTTAGGAACCTTGGTGGCAGAGGTGGGCTGTGATCCACAAGATTGGCAGGTCCAAACCACCGGGGGCTCCTCTAGAGAAAGACAGGCCTTTCTACTCCCCTGAGCAGTGGCAGCCTTGCAAACCCACAGGGGGCTGTTCTATCCCATCTTAGTCTACCTAGAGTTCTCCACTGTTGCTATGAGTTGAAAGGAACTTGGTGGCAGGGAGCTGGGTCGTTTTGTTTGGTTTTTAAGGGAGATCGTGATAGACGGTCTCAGGCAGCAGAGCCCTGGTGGCATGGTGGTGATGCGTCAGGCTGCCATCCACAAGGTCAGCAGTTCGAAAACTACCTGCTGTTCCACGAGAGAAAGATGGGGCTTTTTATTCCCATTCACGTTACAGTCCGGGAATCTCACAGGGGCAATCCTACCCTGTCCCACAGGGTTGCTAGGAGACAACATCAACTCCACAGCCGTGAGCATGGAGCTGGGTGAACCTGCCTGGCTACCAACGGCTCAGGGATGGAGATGCAAGCGAACAAGCCAGAGCTACTCCTGGAGGTCCAGTCAGCAGGTTGTCGGTAGGGGGCAGAAAGATGCGGAGAGACCCAGCCTTATAAAGGCACAGCCCCAGAGCCCAGACGCTGAGGGACAGAGAAGACCCACTGTCTGCTCTAACCCCCCTCCCGACCCTTACCCAATGGTCTCTCTCTCTCCTCTCTCACGGGAATAAAGCCTTAAGTGCTTACCTGGGCCCACAAGGCCTTCACACAGGCTGGGTGCCGCAGCCTCTACGTGGCCACCCACACGACCTGCTCCCCCTGACGGACCCATCAGCTCCCCCCCCACACACACCTGTCCTCTGTCCCTTCAAACCCAATAGAATTGAGGATCCGTGGACAGCTCAGGCTGTCACCGCCGTATTTTTCGCTGGCCACCAAGGTATTCCTGGCTCATGGCACCCCAGGAAGGGCTGTGCTCCATTGGGTTTTCAGACAAGAACTGCAGGGCTTTCTTCCCAGGTAGCTCGGCATGGCCTTGAATGCCCAAGCTTTAGGTTAGCAGTCAAGCTCGGCAGGAGCCAAGGGACCCCTCCCACCTGTTACTGTGATGGGTGTTGGTTTTGACTGGCAGCAGCCCCATGGGAGAGTGTACCAGACCAGCTCTTCCTTCCGGCCTAGCCTGGAGCTACCCCCAACCCTAACCGCTGCACCACCGAGGCGAGGCACATGGACTCGCGGGGCGTCGCTTTGTCTGATGGCATTCCGTGTGTTTTAGGTTCGTTGGGGAGAAAAGGGCTCCACAGAAGAGGGGGCTAAGTTGGAGAAGGCAAAGAATGCGAGAGTCAAGATGCCCGAGCAGGAGTACGAGTTCCCGGAGCCGCGCAATCTCAACAGCCACCTGCGGAGGCCCTCTTCGCCCCGGAAGTGGTATTCTCCCATCAAGGTAGGCGCCTCTCGCTCACGCTCCTTCCTGGCAGACCTGTCGTCTTTCCAGGCCAACGCCTGGCACCGGAAGAATCTGCTCATCGGACGCGATAGCACGTCAAACCAAAATCCAGCCGCCCTCGGCGGGATTCTAAAATGACGGGCTTGGAAGAAAGAGCGGGCGATTACTTTCGCGATTCCTTATGACCTACGTTGAGAACCAGGCTGGTCAGACCAGCAGGACAGCGTATTGGAAAGGGAGGGCTGTGAGTCACGTGGCTGGAGCTGCAACCCCAGGGGGCTGTTCCCTATTCGCATGACATCTCCTAACTTCATGCAGTAGCCAGTGCCGCTCCCCATAAATGGGGCCAGGGCTCCCCCTTGACCTTCACACAAACCCGGCTCATTGCCTGCTGCCCCGTCTCCTGCACCTCTCCTCTGAGTACTGGGGCACCAAGGGGACCGTGGGGTGCTGAGAAGCCCTGGAGTGGCCTTGACTCTCAATTCACTCTCTCTGACTGCGAGCAAATCCACGTTTTCCTCCACCGTCTCTCTTCCCTCCACACGTTGAGGGCTTAAAACCTTCTTGGCTTGCTGGGAAAGGTTATACCATCAGCAGCAGGCAACACTTCCTGAAGGCCCTCTTTTCTTATCCCCTTTGGCTGCAGATGTCTTTAAATCCATGTGGTCCTACCTCTCTTGCCTTTCCCATCAGCCTCAGCAGGATGCCAATTGTCAGAGGGTCCCAGGAAGGACTCTAAGACAGGATCAGCCCCCACGCTCTCGTTTCAAAAAGGAGAAAGAGGCAATGGGGTGAAGCTTCGCTCTGCCCACCTTCTAGAATCTGACGCCCCAAGTCAGGTCCTAGCCTCCAGCTCCAGACTGCAAGCAGAGTTGGGCCAACCTTGAGATTCAATATCAGAGCAAATGCTCCCCACCACACCAGGAAAATAAACACACACACATGCGCACGCGCCCAAGTCTTACCCCTTCTTCAATTCCAACAAAATTATATTAGTCGTTTCCCAGAGTTATTGGCTCAGATTAGATCAGCCCTTCCACTAAGAAATCAAAAGACACACCATGTCAAATTCCGTGGATTGTCTTCTCGTGGTCCAGCAAGCCCACGCCCGGGCTTGCGGTGCTGTACTGAAAGCACTGAGATTCTTTTCTAAGATAAGCTACCCCCGGGACAATAGACTGAACTCTGGAAGATGTGGGCAAAATGCAGCTCACCTGGCTAGCAACTGCTGTTTGCTTCCAGTTCTGTTCTAATGTGGAGCACGCAGTGGTGTGCCTGCCCTGCCTGCGCAGACAGGAAGGAGCCAAGTAGAATCTCAGCGATGAGGAAGAAAGGGAGTTTTCTTTTTTTTTTTATCACATTTGTACATGCATTGCCCTCATCATTTTTTTTTAATCGTTTTACTAGGGGCTCATACAACTCTTATCACAATCCATACATACAGCAATTGTGTAAAGCACATTTGTACATTCATTCCCCTCATCATTCTCAAAACATTTGCTCTCCACTGAAGCCCCTGGCATCAGGTCCTCTTTTTGTCCCCTCCCTCCTCGCTCCCCCCTCCCTCATGAACCCTTGATAATTTATAAATTGTTATTTTGTCATATCTTGTCCTGTCCGACGTGAAGGGAGAAAGGGAGTTTTCTATTGTGTCGTTTTCCCCTCGGCATCTGTACCTAGTGGCACGAACACGGCTTCTTTGGTGACAGCCAGGCTTGCGTTTCTGTAACCCTGGGCTTAAAAAGAACATTCATTGTATTTCCGGGCCCTAACGTCAGCTTAAGAGCATATTGCCCCTCTGTGGGTGGGTGGTATAGGGCTGAATTCTGGGAAATCAAGAAGGATCTGGACAAAGACATTTAGAAACCTAACCTTCTCAACATTCACTCGGAATGAGTATCCATTCTGTCAGTGTTGTGCACCTACCATGTACCAAGGAGCTAACTGCAAAAGTCAACAGTTCAAATCCACCCATCTCCATGAAAAAAAAAACGATGAGGTTATCGGCTTCCTTCAAAGTGTCCCATCTCGGAAACCCTCAGAGGCAGTTCTACTCTGTCCTGTAGAGTAGTTGTGAGTCACGTCCCAGGTGCTCCCATATGCTAAGCATGCCCTCTGCCAGAGAGTCCTTCTGGTGCACAGCCACCCTCAAGGATAGACGGCACCGGCTTGCTTCCTGGGATTCCCAAGACCACGAATGTCTGCGGGAACAGAGAGTCCATCTTTCTCCCCCAGGGTGGCCAGTGGGTTTAAACTGCGGACCTTGTAGCGAACAGCCCAGTGCTCAATCCACTGGGACACCAGGGCTCCTCACTCAGTATTCAGAGGTTTCCAAATCTGGCTGAGTGTCAGAGGCACTTGGGAGAGCTGGAAATTGAAACGCAGACTCTAGTCACTGCCTCACACCTAAGGTCTCAGAGTCACAAGAGCCACCACCACCACCAAAGTGCTCTGGCTTTATGTCATCGTGGGGAAATTCCTCTTACTCCCAGTGCCTCCCTTTTCCAACATCACACCCGCACTCCCTCAGCGAGAGTCCTGCCCCTCTACTGCCCCAACTCCCAGGCCACCCCCCCCACCCCCACCCCCGCAAGCCTCTGGTCCTTGCCTCCCTTGGAGGTGTGTGAGAAGCCACCGGTTCAAAAATCCAGGTCCCGAATCACAGAAGCAACACCACTTGGAAACTGCGAAGAATGCAGATGCCCAGGGGCCGCCACAGACCTGCTGAGTCAGAAAGTCTACGGTGGGGCCCAGCAGTCTGGGTTTAAGCAAGCCCTCGGGGGAGGGAGACCATGCTCGCTCAGATGGGTGAACCACTCGGATTAGCTGGCTCCTGGGCTCAACCTTGACCCTCTTTCCTGCCCCAGCCTCTAGCCTCTTTTGGTGTTAGTCGCCCTATCCGGGGCACCATGGAGAGTCTCTTCTCTTCACTCCTGGTCTCTCTTCTCTCTGCCTTTGAAGCGGGTTCCTGGCATGCCTGCTTTTTAAATAGAAGCTGTCACAGAAGGGTCCAGTCGCCTTCGGTGGGAGGCTCCCTGATGGCTGAAAGTGAGGTGCCTGGATTGTGAAGGCAAGCAGCAGGCCGTGCTCACACTTGGTGATTTGTATCCAGCGTCTCAGCGAGCTTTCACACCGGTGCATTTTCACCCCAGACCCAAGGGCCGGATTAAGGCTCGGTGGTTGGGATCTGCATCTCATGGGATCACCAAAAGTGCCAGGCTGGTGCTGGCAGAATTGCTAAACAGCTCGGGCACACCCTGTCTCTTTGGCCTGGTGGAGCAGCCCTGTCCTACACTTACTGAGCCAGGTGACAGGTGTGTCAAGAGCCCGTGGGTGTGATTATTCGTGTTCATAAGCCTTCTCCCAATCAATTTTGACCACCCCCCAGGTACACCAACTTTGTGCGATTCATCTTTAAATCCTCAATCCACAGCCCTGCCCCTTGTCACCAGAGAGACCCCACCATCTCTTGTCAATGAGCCATGCAGTGTCACCATGGCATCAGCCCAGAGCACCAGCCTGCATACTCTCTCCTGAGGTCCAGGCAGATCAGTCTGGGACTCTCCATCCACGGCAGGTGCCACTCTTCTTCCATCTCTTTGAGGACAAAGAAGGCACCCAAGAGCTACTCCTAAGCCTATCTGGGCTGGGCAGCTGAGAGAAGAGCAGAGCATTTGAGGTTAAAAACACACACGGGACTTCAGAAGAAGTAGAGTGTGTTTTTTCTCCGGAGAGAGAGCTAATCTTCCAGCCCAGTGTTCACACTCAGCTGAGCTCACAAAGCCTTTGACCGTCCCTGGGCCTGGACAATTTGGTACCTTAGACTCTACACCTTTCCCCTGGATTAGTCAGGGTCTTGGAAGGAAACAGAAAGCATATGCCAAGGGTCAGACTGCAGTTGTTGAATGAAGAAACTCACAGGGGCACGCTTAAGGCTAAAGGAGCCCACGGGGGTGGTGAGGGAGCTAGGCCCTACCAGCTTCAGGCGCTGTCCACCCCAGCTCTCCAGGGCAAGGTGAGAAATGATGTCAGTGGAGCCCCAGAGCTGGGACCCCACGGAAGCAGCCGCCCAAGAGCAGCTCCGACCATCACCCTACCACCTCTGTGTGTATGGCCCAAAAGCTAAGGCGGCTTTCCACTGGTCACATTTCAACTGGTTTCGTCAGTACCCACCTAAGACCCTCGGTTTTATGTCCTTGCACATTAAGTTGACAACGCTTAAAACGTTTATACTCTCTGGCCCTCTGTGGAAGAAAGTGTGCTGGCACCCTACCTGTTGCAGGTGGGTGTGCCCTTGCTGCCCAGAGTGCATTGCGGCAGGGCGGAGCCAAAGGAACAAATACCCACCCTTCTCGTCTCATCTCCTGCTGCTGCTGCCCACTGACCAGTCCAGCAGGACGCTACATGAACGCAAGTGTCGGGGTCAGCCTTCCAGGGCGTGAGCCAGGCAGAGGCACACGGAGAATGGACAGGGACAGGGAGCTTGTGAAGAACAACCAGTCCACTCTCTGCCCCCTCCTGTCCTCGGGCTAGCCGAGAACCATCCAGCTCCGAAAAATCAGCCACTGGAAACTGTGGAGCCCATTTCCACCCGGACCTGTGTGGAATCACCATGCGCCACAATTAATCCGGCATCAGCTGGTACCGGTGCTATGAAATGGAGAACACATCGGGCCCGGGCCTCCCATGAGGTCCTGGAAGAGTCCTGCTTCCACAGCGAAAGAGGCCATCGTCTCGTGCAAATGCATTGCATGGCTTGCCTTCCCAGGCACTCCCCAGAGGCCTATGGAAAGGCCAGGAGCTGGAAGCACCTCTGCTGGACAGCCCCATGGGACCCCATCGAGGGGAGGGTCCACGGAGACGCTGCCCTCCCGGTCCTCCAGGCTAATGCAAGGCACCGAGGCTCTGACCACACTTCATCCCTTCCTCCTCCCAGGCTCTTGCGCTTTGCTTGGCCCTGTTTCCACTCCCTGCATATCCAACACCTCCAACCTTCTGGGGACGTTCCACTCAGTCCCTCGGGGTGAGCTTGATGGTTTCGAGGTTGGGTGCTTAGATGGTCACCACATACGAAGACCAGAACTGGGTTCAGGCTTGTTGAAAGGCTCCCAAGGCTTCAGAGAAGCCATGTCCCTCCTGCAGTCACTCCTCCATGCGACGGAAAATGACCAGAAATAATGACAAAAGATTGGCGAAAGCCAGGGCTTCCCTTGCCAGGCCCACCATTCCTTGCCAGAGAGCCAGACCAAGTGGGCAACTACGCCTGCGCTGTTTGCAGAACCCAAGAGACTTGGGTGGGGGAGGGGGGCTGGCTGCCCTTCACCTCCCTGCCCAGCCATCCTGTTGGCCCTGGCCTGACAGCCACTGGCCTTCTCGTGGGACAGCACTGGGTCTCGGAGCTGTCCC
>NW_022106471.1:2450208-2453651 GCF_000313985.2 Echinops telfairi | reverse complement strand
AAATGTTCTCAGATGCACGGCTGGTGTTGGGGAGAATCGGTCCTCTCTGGTTATTTTTTAAAATGGGTCCCCCCAAAAAAATTTTATTTTAAAGCCAAAAGGGAGGGGAGGGGAAAATACATAACCCAAATTACCCTGGGGCTGGAGAGGAATCTGCCACGTGATGCATTAATTTAGCTCATGAGGGGAAACACTAGCCGGGCCATTTGCCCTGCATTCCATGGTGTGAAGACAGGTATCCAGTGGGCAGTTGTTGCTCTAATTCTCAACCTCTGGCTAAGTGCCAGGGAACCCCGTGGATGAGCCCACTGACTGGCACCCATCCTCGAGACCCGGCTGTGAGATCCGTGAAGGAGAAGCAGCTCCCACGGCTTCTTCCCAGGCTGTAGAGACAGCGAGAGGTCAAATGAAAACCATCCGGCCCCTGCGACCCCTTTTGGTCTGGACTTCAGCTTCACAGCAACTCCAGGATCTGCCTGTGTGCCTTCAGCGTGGCCTGGTCATTTCCTGACTCTGGTGGCTTTGGGCTTGAAATGGTTCTGAACATCAAGATTCCAAGAGCCTTTGTCATGCACATCTCTTGAAGTCAGAGAGCTATTTTTCAGCTTCTTCCTAAATGCTTGTAAACACTCTTGGGATAAACATTTTCCTTCAGCTCTTGCATGAAAAGCCACCAGATGTAGCAAGGGATGAGGAATAAATAGTGTCTGCTGCCCCGGGCGGTTTCCTCTGCCGGCGTGTGGACGTGCAGGGCGAGAACCGGGGGTCCTGGAGAGAACTCGGAACGCTGAAGGTTCCCGGGGAACTGCTAGTACAGCCTCCTCCCAGAGAGCTCACAGCTGCCCACAGAGCCACGTGCTTTCTCTGCACCCACCCTGGAAAGTAGAAACTACGGATCGCAAATGACTATCCTGTCACTAAGACACCGAGAGGCGAGGCAACTTGCCCCAATACATGCTGCTAATGTTCCTTGGTTTCTCCTGCTCGTCGCAATGCATCCCTTTGGGCTAGCAATGAAGTCGGTTGTTAACCAAGTAGGAGAGAGAGGCAGCTTTATTGACACTGCCAGCCGCTGCCGTGCCGGCCTTGACAGGCTAACCCCACAGAGCCAAATCAAACTCACTGCCCCTGAGTCCTCTCATAGGCCACTCGAGGGCCCAGGAGAACTGCCCTGTGGATTTCCAAGACTACAGGAGTAGAAAGCCTCGTCTGTTTTCCCATAGAGCAGTTGGCTGTTTCGAACTGCTGACCTTTCGGTTAGCAGCCCAACGCATAACCACTACCCCACCAAAGTTGTTCAGAAGAAGCCCAGGAAGCTCAAATCTACTCCCTGGAGCTGAGGCCAGCAGGGTCCCCAGGAGCCCTGGCAATGGAATAAACCCCTGCAGCAAACAGCAAGGGGCAATGATCTTGTACGATGGAAAACATCTTGGAAGAAAAATGCACCCAGCATTTCTTGAAAGAAAGCAACGTGCGGAGGTGGCAGGACAGATCCTGCAGGTGAAAGACCAGTCACGAAACTAGTCCCGGACTGGGTGGCAGGTGAACGGAGGCCTGGGCACGGCAGGAACCGCGGGCAGGGCGGGCACAGGAGAAGGCGAGCAGATCCGGTCAAAAGTCGACTCTGAGGAGGAAGAGGAGAGTGAAGAGATGAGAATGGTTCTCTGGTGCTGTGTGTGGCAGCCGGGGTGGACCATGGCAGAGTATACCACGGAGGAGTGAGTTTGAGAAGATACTCATTCAGTGCATGATGCATTTGGTTGTCTATACACGTGAGACATCGCTACCACAACTAAGATGTTGTTATTTTTGTTGTTGTTGTTGTTGTTGTTGTTATCAACTCAGCAACAGAACAGAGCTGCCCCAAATTGCTCCCAGGCTGTCATGTTTTCAGGACCCGACTGGACTGCCAGGCCTCTGCTCCCACTGAACCCCTGCCTACAATGAAGATGGGTCAGGTCATTGGCAACCCAGACCTGGGACTCAAGAAGTCTAGACTGAACATAGGAAGGTATGAGCCACCCACAGTAGGTGGGAGTTTGACTCTTGAGGCTAAGGGCCAGAACTCAGCCATAAGGAGCAGAAGGGAGAGGACCCAGGGGACACCGCCGTGTCCCCTGCAAGCAGAGGTGAAGGGAGAATGTGCAGCCGGGGCGCGGCCAGGAGGTCAGCTCCTCTCCGAGGAACCAGGGCCCTAACTGTGCCCAACACGACTGGCTGTCCAGATGCTCCTGGAGGCCTGGCCGGGAGTCGTTTCTGGAGAACGGGTGAGGCAGATGGGTGAACTGAAGAGGAATGGCACGTGTGGCTTGAGCGGAACAGGAGCAGCACAGAACTGAGGATGGGTACAGACCTCTTCAGAGTATTGAGGACTAAGGTGTGCCGGACCCAAGCCATGGCTCTTTTCAACTGCCTCATATGCCTGTGAAAGTTGCACACTGAACCAAGAAGACCAAAGAAGAATCCATGCGTTTGAATTGCAGTCCTGGAGAAGAATATTAAAAGTACCGTGGACTCCTACAAGGACAAACGGATCTGTCCAGAGTGCTCCTTACAGGCAAGGATGGGGAGACTTTGTCACACTGACTTTGGACGGTCTTGTCAGGAGAGACCAGTCCCCGGAGAAGGACATCATGTTTGGTAAAGAAGAGAGGCCACAGGAAAGAGGAAGACCCTCAAGGAGGTGGATGCACACGTGGCTGCCACACTAGGCTCAAAGCGTAGGAACAACGGTGAGATGGCGCAGGACCGGGCAGTGTGGCGTCCTGTTGGGCATAAGGTTGCTATGGCTCAAAGCCGACTCGATGCCACCTAACAGTGTAACTACACAGGCCTGTTTAGATGGTTGAAATCATAAGGTTCTTCAAGCCTGCATCACATTTTAATGGCTCGTCTTTCTAGAGAGTCTCCCTAATTATCCTTGCAATGGCTTTTACCAGGACCGTGTTGCTGTCTGTGGTGTCGGCTCCGGCCTCGTGTCTAACAGAACAAAATGCTGCCCAATCCTGCACCCTCCGCGTGATCTTTGGAATGTGTGTGGCCCCTGTGTCGACTCTTCTCCCTGTGAGGGGTTTCCTCAGCTTCACTGGCCCTCGACCTTTCAGGAAATCCTTTATAGGGATGGGGCTTTTCTGAAGTCGTGTCCTACGTAAGACAGCCGCCCAAGTCTCAGTTCTGGTTGCATATTTTCTTAAGCAGAGTTCTTCATTCTCTGGGTGGGGCACGGCAGCGTCTCTAGCCTCCGCCCTCACCACAATTCACTGCGTCACGTCTTCGCCCTCCTTGTCACCATCCAGCTGTTTGCCATGTGAGGCCATTGAAAAGACCGTGGCTTGGGTCAGGTACACCTTCGCATCCAAGTGACATTGTTTTAAGCTATGCTTTTTTTTTTTTTTCTTTTTTAACATTTTAGTGTTTTGCCTCAGTGTGGTGGGGTCAGATCA
>NW_022106471.1:2426757-2449301 GCF_000313985.2 Echinops telfairi | reverse complement strand
GTTGCTGTGAGACACGTGTTTCCCTTCAGTATCTAACTGTATTCTTGTATAACAAGTCTTCAGAGTAGACGTGACTGTGACCTCATGTCAAAGATGAGAAAATAAGGCTCAGGAGGATGAAGCAGCCTTCCGCAGGCTCCCTAGTCAGGAAGGGGCCGACCCTGAGTTGGTCTCGGGCTGTCTGAGGCCTCCTTTGCACACGCTTACCCTTTGCTCTGCCGCCAGAAGCATGGCCCATTCTCCAAGATGCTACATCTAGGTGAGTTCTTAAGATGCCCTCGGGCTGAGTGGCTGGGCGCTGAACTGCTAACTGAGAGGCCGGTGGTTTGAGCCCAGCAGCCACCCCGCAGAAGAAAGAGGTGGCAATCTGCTTCCAGAAAGATTACAGCCTTGGAAACCCTGTGAGAACGTTGTACTCTATCCTACTAGGTCACTGTGGCTTCTGCTCTTTGGCAATGCATCCAGCTTTAAATAAGGAGACTGGGCGGGACTTTGAGGAGCCCTGGGGGTGTCCTGTGTGAGCTGCTAACCACAAGGTCAGCAGTTCAAAAGCACCCGATGCCGCTTAGGAAGAAGATGAGGCTTTTTACTTCCATCAAGATTGATAGGCTCTGGAACCCATCGCGGCGGCTCTCCTCTGTCCTATAGGGAGGGTATGATGCCAGTAGCTGGCAGCTCAGTGGCGTGGGCTGTGCGATAGGCACTGGGTTGCAAGGTCAGGGCATACAGATGAGGATATCTTCTGCCATGAAGATTCACCGGCTCACTCAGAGGCAGAACTAACTCAATGGTGGTGGGTTCTAGGTAGCTTTAGAGTTCTGTTGGGCTAATTCATTCCCTTCTTCCAGCCCCAGCTTCCAGCTTCCTGTTTGTCACGGAATTGAGGTGGCAGCTTACAGAACACTGTCAGGGGTCGGGCTTTTAAGGTGTGGAAAACAATCCAGGCATTTTCTTGCACTAAAACCCACTAACCCAACCTTACTGCTCTCTGGTCAATTCTGACTCAAAGCATTCTAACAGGACAAAGGAGAACCACCTCCTAGGATGGTCGAGACCAAACCTTTATCTAAGTAGACAGCCCCATCTTTCACCCACAGAGCAGCTGGGAGATTTGAACCACCGACCTCCCAGTTAGCAACCCAATAGGGGGTCCCGCACCAGCAGCCTCCTTTCTTGCGCCAAAGTAAGGCAACATATGCACCCGCTCCTGGTGGCCTACAAATTCAACGTAAGACACGGTTACAAGCGGACCTTGGGGGCTGTCTGGGCTGGCCTTTCCAAGAAACCTGGGGGTGGAGGGGGCGGGTTGAAAAAGAGGCATTTGTCTAGGAAATCCACCTGGTTGTGCCCTGAAATATAAACACTGACCCAAAGAAGAGGAAAGGAAAACACGTAACCGATGATTGGAACGACTGCACGCAAACAACTGGGCCAAGCTCAGCAGCCCCTCTCGCCAGCGTTCGCGTCCCTCACGATGTTTGCAGAGGCTTTCTGCTTTGCCAGAGGAGATGAGAAGAAACGCTACACTTTGCAAGCCACAGGTTAGCCCCCCAGCACTCAGACAGTGTTTGATAAACGTTCCCGAACACACTCATGTGTCTATTGATAAGCCACTGGAAGACGACAATTTTCAGAACATGACATGTTAGAGACGACTCTCTTCAAGGCATGCTCTCCCACACAAATAAAAGCCTGGGGACAAGAACTTGAGTCCTCTGGAGTCTCCCCGCTTGCTAGCAGAGCCACTCAGAGACACTGCAATGGATTGAACATGCCTTCCCAAAAATGTGTGCTGTAGATATGTAAAACCCTAGGCCTGCGGTCGTAATGACATTTGGGAACGGGTTGTCTTTCTTATCTGTTAAGGAGGTTCGGTTAGTGTAGTCTCTCTTTTGAGATCATAAGTGAGCAGCAGGGTGGAGGGGCGGTTAGATCAGATGCCAAGACATGTAGAGCTCTTCACGGAACCAGGAACCAACAGCTGAAGAGACACAGAAGGACCTTGCTCCTGAGCCAGCAGAGAGAGAAAGCTTTGCCAAGGCTGGCGTCCTGCCTTTGGACTTCTGGGCTAGTGGTTACAAGTCGGGCTGCTAATGGCAAGGCAAGCAGTTCAAAACCACCAGCCACTCCTCAGGAGAAAGATGAGGCTCTCTACTCCCGTCGAGAGGGATAGTCTCAGAAACCCACAGGCGCAGTTCCACTCCATTCGATAGACTCGCTATGAGTCTGAATCAACTCCGGGGCAGTGAGTTTGGTTTGGTTTGAGTTACCGTCTTGGAAACCCAAAAGGAGCATTCTATTCTCGATGACAGTGAGAGGGAGTGAGCCTCGTACATTGTGAGAAAAATAGAGCCATCCACTGGTGATCTGTCGCAGCAGCAGGAGGGAACGAAGAGAGGGGCCTCCAGAGTGGTGTTCCCAAACATTTCTGACTGGAACCCCGGTCAGACATGCAGGGAGCATTTTGAGGCAGGACTTAAGACACCCCTATTCTCGTCGGCCCCCGCTCATGTTCTACATGTGCTCTCGTGCCCACCGCCTCCCTCCTCCCCACTCCTCCTCCGTCTCTCTCACACACACATTTCATGGAAGCAAACATTTCACAAAGTATTTCTCTGTATCACGAGCCATTAACGCTAACCTCTGCTCCTTTATTCTTCTACGGCATTGCATAAAAGGTCTGGTCCAAATACCTTCCATAAATTTCCTAATGGCTTCCAGGGTTGCATGCCCGAGTTTAGAAGCCATGTTTGAAACCAGCTCAATGTAGCTGCTCGGACCCAGCGCCCTGCAGAGGAAGGAGCTGCAGTATCTGTGTAGCAGGAGGTCCAGGAGGCTGGGACATACACAGCCATGCGTTTCAGTTTACACGTCGTCTTCAATGGATAACCCAGGGGTCGGCCAACTGGCTCTTTCAGTGCCTACAGGTGGCTCTGACGTAAGATCGAAACTGAAAACAAACGTATCCTAGTTTCACTGATAACATGACTTTAAATTTTCCTCACTTCGTAAAAAATACATCTATAGCTCTCGAGTAAGTTTTAAATTGTTGCGAGGGACAGGATCGGCTCTTCCATCTCAAAAGTTTGCCACCCCCTGATAGAACTACGTGACTTTTTAAAACATCGTTTAAAAATCTGTGTGACCTTGGGGAATCGCTTGACTTTCCTGACTCTTCAGTTCCTCTGTGTAATGTCGGACGGTGGGAACATGAGGTGACCTATCTGAAAAGCGCCCAGCCCAGGACATAGCAGGACCACAGATGTGAACTCATCCACCCAGCGGATGCGCCGTCGAGCACCAGGTGCTACAGCACATTACTTTCCCGAAAAAACCCAGGGCATGTCAGCTGTTCCTGGAGCGGTCGTCATTCCACCAGGGAAGACAGGTGACAAGCAAATACACATAGAGAATGCCAGGGAGTGACATCGGCAGCCCTTGTTTCCAAGTGCTGCTGTCATAAAGCACCACCTACGCGGGGGGTGAAACAGCACAGCATTCTTACTGTCTGAAAGTCATCTGCCTGTCCACAGAGCCACCTCCCAGAGCTCAGACTAAGAGACAAGCGACAGACATGTCCTTTTTCTTTCAGTAGAACTGTCTGGGGTAGCAGAAGCCATACTGGATCCAGCCCGGCCTCGGTGTTAGAATAGCTGGGTGCCATTAGGCCACCTTTCTCACATACTGGCGAGTCCCTCTAGTAGCACAAAATGGTTAAGCACAGAGCTCCTAACCCTAAGGTTGGTGGTTCAGATCCACGCACAGGCACCTTTGAAGAAAGGCCTGGTGATCTGCATGTTTTAGATCGGCCATGGAAAACCGTACGGAGCACAGTTCTACACGGACACACATGGGATCATCGTGGGTTGGGATCAACTCAGTGGCAAATCATTTGGGTGTTTGGGGGGGTATGAAATACTATCAAGTGCTTGGCCCTCACAGATTCACTCTTCTCCGTTTTAGTCAACTGTCAGCAACCCCAAAAGTCTGTGATTAGGACTGTCTCATTTGGTTGACATGCAGAATGTGTGGGGAGAGAGTGTGGCTCCTCATCAACCTGGAGATCACTGAGCCAACCCGGTAGCTAGGAGTCAACATCCTAGAGCAGCGGTTCTCATCCTGTGGGTCGAGACCCCTTTGGACAGCAAACAACCCTTTCACAGGGGTCGCCTAAGATCATATTTCCGATGGTCTTAGGAACCGAGACACCACTCCTCTATCTGTCTCCAGGTGGGTTCGCCCACATGCAGATACGCTCACATACGAGGTCACCACACCATGAGGAACTGTATTAAAGGGTCGCAGCACTGTCCTGGAAGCCTTTTCATTGGTCAAACTCTTCACCCTTAGTTCCTTCCTGGGGTTGTCCTCCTGGTCAGGGACAAATGCCAGGCACCAAATGGAAGCAAAATCTTAGTGAACATTGAAAAGATTAACTTGTGGGGTACGATATGCCCAGACACGACACAGGGGGAAAGCCACGTTCTTGAATGCGCCTCTCCAGATTTCCAAATTTAGGACTATCCGAGCGCTCAGGGTGTACGCTTCCTGACCACCAATCTGGATTATGTGCCGCCTATCTCCTGCTCATGCATGAAGCCTGCATTGAGAGCCTTGGGAGCAGAGGGTCGCTTCCATAGCATCTCATTGCCCCTGCCGCGTCATTGCACATGATTGGAGAGAAAACTACCTGCAGACTTATGCTTACCCTGGCCTGGTCTTGTGTGTAATCTCACTGCGTTTGTTTTATTTCAGGGAAAACTGGATGCCTTGTGGGTCCTCCTAAGGAAAGGATATGACCGTGTGTCCGTGATGCGTCCACAGCCAGGAGACACGGTAGGACCTGTGATTGGCGTCTCGAACAGCCCCACGCATTCTGATGTGTTCCCTCTCCCTCTGTCTTCTGACAGAGCTTCGATAGTTACAGACTCCTATTACTCTGTTGGGGGAAATCAAGTGCTAATTTTCAAAACGTGGACTTCTACAAGACCTAGAGTTATGTATTTGCTTTCCTGCCAAGGCCTTTGACAGAGCTCTATGTCGGGTTTAGCTTCGTCGATGTGCTTCTTAATATATAGGGGAAAGGAATAAATTAAGTGGGGCTGGCTGCTGGTTAGGGCCATGCCAGGAGGGCGATCTGCTGGTGCCCCCACACTGGCCGGGGATGCGGAACAGAGCGCAAGCCCTGTCAGGAGGGGACAAGAGAATAAGGGACTGTAGAAAATTCCCACCACTGACAGCAGGTGTTGAGCTCAGTGGGCCCAGCACCATAGGGATCTTCTGCCTAGGGAGCATCCACTCAGAATCTGGCAGGGCCAAGTGCAGAGTGTCTTCAAGCTTGGAGGGGTGAGGGAAGACGGCGCCCACCAAAGTCTTAGAAAGCATGTCACCCTTCCCTCTCCCTCTGTAAATGAGGAAGCGGAGGATCCAAGAGGTTGAGTGATGGGTTCTGGTTCCGATAATAAGTAACAAAGGTGAGAACGGCCTCCATTCTGCCGAAATCAAATCACTGCTCTTTCTTATGATAAGAACGAGCCCCTTCCTTTTTCCCCAGAAGTTTGACAGAGCAATGCTTCGGACCAAATTCCCCCTCTGTTGTCAGTAACATACATCTTTCATCTGCTTCTCTGTGAATGCAAACTGAGTAATCCCAACACTGATGAAAGGTGACTCGTTTGAACACCTTTAAACTCAGGCAAGCTTGGGTTTGCATCTCACCCTCCCATCCCCACCTCTTCCCTCCTGACCGACCCCTCTCAACCTCATCCGTGTAAAACAGATGATCCTAACTTAATGGACACGCACCCTCAATCAACGGCAAATATTG
Source organism: Echinops telfairi (assembly GCF_000313985.2). Lineage (NCBI taxonomy): Eukaryota > Metazoa > Chordata > Mammalia > Afrosoricida > Tenrecidae > Echinops > Echinops telfairi. Next base: position 2,443,474 of record NW_022106471.1, on the reverse strand, counting down.
TGACTCTTTTCTTGGTGGACAGCTGACGCTAAAATTCAAACCATATTACAATAGCTGCGTGCCGGGTGCACTCCCATCTGCGCCCTGCCCACGCTGGCTTCAGCATGGTACAACGCAGAGACACGAGAACAGAGGCTGGTAGGCAGGTCCTGACACTCCATTCCCTTGACAATGGGTGGTTTGTGGCTGGGGGACTGGTTATTACTGCTCCCTGAGGTATGCCTGTGCCACGCTGTGGCAGCGACAAGAGGTAAGTATGACAGGAAACCGGGTCCCACCAATGCTGGGTCAAGCAGGCTCTCGTGGGATCCGTTCCTTTGTCTGCAAATGGCAACAAGCACACTTTCCTTTTTTCAGTAGCACATCTTAAAAACTGTTCACTTAACAGAAATGAGCAGCGCAGACCATCAAGTTTGAACGTGGTGGCGGGGGAGGAAATGTTTGGCCTTATAAATGATCTCTCTAGCTCCCATGGGGAAATTGAGGAGCTTTTTTGGTTTTACCACGCATGAGCCTCATCTAACTGATGAATCACCAAAAACCAGGAAGCACTCAAATTAGGGTTTGGAAGCACTACTTTCTGTATATAAGAATGAACATGCTGTTACAGTGTATTAGCTCCCCTCTCTTACCTGACTTTTATTTATTATTATTATTATTATTATTATTATTATTATTTTATAGCAGTTGAAAAACATCTCCATTCAATTAATTTAACATTCTAAATTCTCTGCTGACCAGTTTGCCAGGATCCCGTTCATAAGCTGTTTCAACCTGAGGAGAGGGAGGAGTGTTGGCTAGAGGAAAGCTAGAAGGAAATTCTATGATTAATAAGTCTAAGAAACAACCCTCTTTGTTGGTGTGTAGGGGCATGGGGTTGGGGGATGCCGGGAGCCCTGGTGACATGAGAGGCAACAGACACACAGATCCAAGAGCAAAGCCACAGAAACCGATGGGATCTCCTTCAACTACCACCTAATCCTGAGGGAACCTTTGCGTTCATGGTCTTGACAACGCACAGATACATCCTGTGCTTTTGAGACCTACAATGCCGCCCTGCACTTACATTCTCGGGTTTCACAAAAGAGCAGGCCTGAGATGTAGGCCGTTGAGTTCCAGGGCAGTGAAACAGTCCACCCAACCGGCTACTAACCAGGGAGTTGGAGATTGGAGCCCACTCAGAGCTGCTTCAGGGAGAAAAAAAGACGAGCGGTGTCCTTCTGAAAAGTCAGCCCTGGACAGCCCCACAGAGCCCAGCCCGAGTGACCCTGGCACCAATGGGGTTACTGTGAGTCAGAGCCGGCTTGACAGCAACTGTGTGGTGCAATCGAGAGAGGAAGTCCCAGGATTGGAATACACTGGAAGGTACATGGAGCTGTGGATGCAGAGAACTGTGCCCTGCTGGTCATGGTAGTGTCCGCAGACATCTTGGTGGCCTTAAGAAGCTAGGTAAGGCGGGTCTTAGATTAGTTGGCAGTGGGTTTCCAAGTGGCATGAGAGCCCCTTGGCATAATTACCAAGGAAAGCACGGCCCCTCTTAGAGCTTTGTGTTTGCCCTGTCTGTTTCCCAAAACCTCGCAGGCTTTCTGCAGACCTGCCCTGCTGGCCCGGTGGGTGATGGCTGAGGATTCCTCAGCCCTGATTTGTGGGCCTGACCACATTTTCCATAAACACCAAAATTACTCCATCCCGGCATGTGCTTGTGAGCCAGAGTCACAGGTTCTGAATGTTTTCCTGTAAAACAAAAACAAAAAGTACCTAATGGCATTTTCGGTTGCAGTTTTAAATGACTTCAAACATATGTTGACCTCAGGGAAACCTGGCAGCGCTTGCTTCGCAGACCCTGTCTGCTGCAGCTGCGCCCCCTAGTGACACCACCTCAACCCTTCAGACAGAGACACTGGCCCCACACCAGCACCTCGGAGGCTGTTGCAAGAGGATGAGAGCCTTCACTGCAGAGAACCGGGCTGAGGGAAGCTGTGCTCAGAGGCACGACCCTCTCCTGGGAGGGGTGCCCACTTCCTCCGAGCTGTCAAGCCCAGGGTCAGGGCAGGCATGAATGAGATGACAGCCGGAGACACACACAGGGCAGCCTCTGCCTCCTTTGTGCCTGGAGGCTCGGGGGGTGGGATTGGGGTGGGATCATGCTCCCACTGTTTGGGGGAGCCATCAGCACATCTTCTTTTATGTCATTAATAGAGAAGGTGCTAGAAGAAGCCACTTAAGTAGCAAGCCAGCAAGACATCTAATCCTAAATGTTTAAAAGTTCACCAAGCATATATTTTTTTGCTTAAGTCTTTCATACTTTCAGGCCACAAACTGCCGCAAGGCTCTCTCTAAAACACAGATCTCAGCATGCTATTCATCAGCCTCAAATGTGCAAAGAGTACGAAAAGGCTTGATTTAGAACCCCTGGTGGCTTCGTGGTTACACATTGGGCTGCTAACTGCAAGGTCAGCAGTTCAAAACCACCAGCCACTCCTCAGGAGAAAGATGAGACTCTCTACTCCCATAGAGAGTGATAGTCTCAGAAAATCACAGGCGTGGTTCCACTCCACTCGATAGAGTCCCTATGAGTCTGAATCAACTCCAGGGGAGTGAGCTTGGTTTGGTCTGGATTGGTCTGGTTGGGTTTGGAGTTTTTGGAGGCCTTTCCACTAAAGAGTTCCGGTGGCACAGTAGTTGGAGCACTGGCTACCCTATGGGGCACTTCTATTCTATCTGTGAAGGGGTCAACTCAATGGCAGTGAGTTGGGTTTGGGATCACCCTTCTACTCCCCCTTCACTCCTGGTACTCTGGTCATTCCAAATATGCTCCCACTACAGGAATTGCTCTCTGGTCCCGGAACGTGCCAGAACCTTTTGAATCTCTGTGCCTCTGCATATCGTTTCCCCGGCTGGGAATGGCTCTCCCAAACTGTCTCCCTAGTGAGCACGCATCACCTTGGTAATGTTCATGGTCACCAAGGTGTCTCTGGAAACACCAAATGCTGCAGGCTAGACCCATGCTTGAAAGGGCACCTTATTAAACCAGAGCACATTTAATGAAAACCGAGTCAGACTAGGTTAGAACTGAAGCCACATTAGCTTATTTGAGGATAGTCCCTAAGACTTATCAACTCTTTTATGTTCAGAAAATCTGCTCACCTTTCATGGACAAGCGATTGAAGGAATCAAGAATATTCCATTTGAGAAAAGGAAAAGGAAAGAAACATAGGTAGTGGTAGCTTTTATAGTTGGTCATCTCTTGGCCATTACTTTGTGCCTCCTATTTTGTAACCTAGGAGCCCTGTGGCATAGAGCTGCTAGCCACGAGGTCATCGGTTCAAAACCACCATCCCACTCCACAGGAGAAAGATGAGTCACAATCTCCGAAACCCACAGGGGGAATTCTACCCTGCCCTATAAGGTTGCCATGAGTAAGAATCAATTCAACGGCAGTGAGTTATTCGTTATTTTTTGTCACCTATTCTCTATCACTTAACCATATACAATTCAGATTCTTCCATACTACTACATATCCTTGTGCCATATCATTCTAATAGCGGTGTCATATTCCATTGTGTTTCTGTGCCATGATAATGATGTGTGCTTCTCTTTGGGGGGACTTATCTGCAAGTGTTTCGTACAGGCAGCGCTGCAGTCAATATCCTCGTCCCTGAATCTCGGCACGCATTCATGAATAGTTCTTTTCGGTGGGTGTCCAGTGGTCCACGATCAAGCCACGCCAAATCTTTAAAGCGTTGCTCTGTCTTTCCTGCTTGCCCTTCAGAAAGATTAACTCTCGTGTTAGCATCTAGTCAAAACCCAACTCTGAGAATCTCGTCAACATAATTAAACCCAGCTATTGATAGGGACCTGCGTCCTGGTGGCATCATGGGGTATGCCGTGGGTTACCAACCACAAGGTCAGCAGTTCGAAACCAGATGAGGCTCTTGTCCCCATAAAGACTTATAACCTCAGAAATGCACAGGGTCCGTTCTACTCTGCCCTTAGGCCCACTGTGAGTTGGAATTGACTTCAGGAGAGTGAGTTTGGAATTCTGGAAAGTTTGATAGCAACTATTTTAATGTTTCACTTTTTACTACTTGTAAGGTCAAGCAATGGCTCAAGTATGTATTTTCTCTTTTGTCAATTGCCTGTACACATCTCAGCCCATTTTTCTAGGGAATGTTTTAAGATCGATATCTGTATGGTCATTATCCGAACTCATCTTTTTTTTAAACAATTTCTGCTCATATTCCTAGTTCATACACCCCAGCCATGCCCCTAGGCCAGCAGTGGGTCTCTACCTTCCTAATGCTGTGACCCTTTAAGACAGTTCCTCATGTTGTGGTGACCTCCCCCCCCACCACCATGAAATTATTTTTGTTGCAACTTCAGACCTGTAATTTTGCTACTGTTATGAATTGGGCGACCCTTGTGAAAGGTTCTTTCTGCCCCCAAAGGGGCCACAACCCACAGGTTGAGAACCACAGCCCTAGGTAATTAGCAATCCAGTTACTGCCTCTATAGATCTACCGATCCTGGATTTCTCATTTTTTCCCCAAAAAACCATTCTATTGGGAGCTAATACAGATATCGTATCTTTCCATAGTTCAATCACATCAAGCAGTAGTGTACAATTGTTTCCACAGTTTCAAAACATTCTCTTCCTTCTTGAACTCCTTGACATCATTTCCCCTTTATACCCTCCATCCGCCCCCCCAAAACCCCCACCTATGTGTTATATTAAACCATAACTCCTTGACCCTAAACTCTCTGAAGTGTGGCTGGTGATTTGGATTTACTTGGGCTGTCTCATTGGACAAGACTAGAGCCACCAATCAGAAGTGTCTATGAAGTAGATTCCATCTGGAGGAATTCAAGCACGAGGATCAAGACTTCCCTGTTGACACACGAAGACAACATGCTGTAGGAGGGACTCCCTCATCAGAACAGAAGTTCTCCAACGTAAGCACCAGAGTCACATGAAAAACGTGCTGGTACACAGATGGCTGCATCTTAGCATCAGAGTTTTTTACTTATTGCAGCAGTTCTCAACCTGGGGGTCGCGACCCCTTGGGGGCCGAACAACCCTTTCACAGGAGTCGCCTAATGCATAACAGTAGCAAAATGACAGGTTTGAAGTAGCAACGAAAATAATTTTATGGCTCTGGGGTCACCACCACGTGAGGAACTGTCTTAAAGGGTCACGGCATTAGGAAGGTTGAGAACCACTGACGTAATGGGTCTAAAATGAGGCCTGGGATTAGCATCTCTAACAAGCTGCCAGGTGATGCCAGGGTTACTGGCTTAGAGACCACACTTGGGGAACCAGTGAACAGGAAGATCTTTAAGGGTCAGCTAAACCTGAGAGTTTGGGATTCTAAGTCAAAGTTGCCTATACTTATTTGCCCGCCAAGCCAATGCTTTCCCATTTTCTCCAGAGAACACTTGGGGAACAAGAGTGTAGATCAATTCTAAATGGGAAGCCCCAGTTAGTTGCAGAGAAATCCTTTCAGCGGCAGATAGGATACTGTTCCTTGAGTGCTCGTTTCAAACACCGAAATGTAAGGGGACTTCGAAGACCAGAGATCATCCAATCCAGAGATGTTCCATCGGGTCTCCCAGATCACCACCTCTGGAGCTTAAAGCCCTGCTGCCCAGTCCCACCCAAAGGGTCTGATTGAACTGACCTAGGATGGGGTCTGTAGCCGTTGAGTCACTTCCAACTCAGGGCAACCCCGTGTGTTACTGAGAACCACGCCCCAGGGTTTTCTTGGCTATAATCTCTATGGAAACCAGTCTCCAGGCCTCTCTTCCTCGGAGCCTCTGAGCGAAAGTGAACCATTTCCTCCACCTGGGGACTTGTGCGGTCCGGACAGTGGGATATGAAAGGTTCCCGCAGGTGATTCTGATGGGCCTCCAGGAGTGAGAACCAGTGATCTGGTCCAATCCTAGCTTCCTCCTCAGCATGATTGGAAGGTAGCTTCTCCATGCGTCTTCCAAAAACCGTCGTTTTATAGGCCCAAGGAAAGTGGTGCTTTCCCTCTCTGACCAGGCGGGTGGTTCAGATCGATGCTCCCATCTAATCATGTGATCTTTGACAGCGTGTCGTAACAAATTAGCAAAAAAAGCTAGGGGAAAAAACAGAGACGACAACTCGTGTCTTTCCCGGCCGAGACTCAGCCCTCCCCATTCAGGGCTGACCGCAGCGTGAGCCTCTTCTTCTCGCGGCCCTGGAGGAGACCCTGGGCTTGGTTGTGGTCTTTGCTTGTGTCGCCCTGGTTTCTCTCTGATCAGGAGGCTGGCACCTTCCATCACTATCGGCAAGAGTGAAAGGCTGAGATGCATGGCTGACGTTGTTGTGCAAGGCCATCAGAAAAGGCCCAGGAAAGCACACATGCACACACACACACAGCACACAAGTAACGTTGAAATGCCTCCGGAGCTCAGCCCCAGAGCTTGTGCAATCCTGTCCCGGAGCTCCAGCCCCAGGGCTGCGGTGCCGCACAGCCGTTTCCAATAAGCCCCTTACTGTATCTCCCTACTGTCAAGGAGGCGTACGGGGGCGGTGGGGGATGAGGGAGGGGTCTGGGCAGCTTACCTCAGAGAGGAGACAGCATGATAGGGGGGAAGTGACCTCAGCCCAGTGCTTTGAAAGCAGAGAGCAACCTGCCCCATAGCAGACCTCAGAGAAGAGAGACCTCTCTCACTCTCTCTTCCCTTCTTCCCAGTCCCTCTTCCTTCCTTCCCTTCATTCTTTCTTTTCTTTCTCCACCCCCCTCCACCTGCATTGTCAATTTCTAAGACCTGCCATGGCTGCCTTCCTTGAAACATTCTTTCCCCAACATCTCTTGAGTTCCCACTAAGAATCAGACTCCCGGGATCCCGATTAGACTGGGACTCAGTTCTGGCTTCTAGGAGTTCAATGCCTGATTTGGAGAAGAACTGGCCCAAGTATGGTACGAGCTACAAATGGTTACCCCCTTGACCACCACTCTCTTGTTGGACAACTGTGACCTGGCGTCTATGAAACAGACCCTGACATTCAGGGAAGGGTAGGAATGGTCTCAAGGACACACGGCTGGTAAGGGGCAGAGCTGGTGCTTGAATCCGGGGTGATCACACTTGCAGGTCCTTATTAGGGATTCCTTGACTCCGCCATGCAGTCAACAGAGCACCTGCTGTGAGCCGTGCCGTGCACTGGGTCTTCAACAAGCCCTGCCTCTGCCCGCGACCGTTCCCAGCACCATGTGGTATGAAAGGCTTGGTACTAGAACGAGTGCCTGAGGCATTGGAGGGCTGGTAATACCATGGAGGGGTCACCATGGCTTCCCAGCGGAAGTGACGTAGAAGCAGACGCCAGCGATCAGCCATAGATGAAGGTGACATGACCTAGAAGCGGTTGCAGCATGAGATGGTGAGAGAGAGCAATCATGGCAGCCTCACCATGTGCAAGTGCAAGTTCTTATGGCCTTCCTTAAGCTCCACAGCCTCCCTGAATGTCCCCTTCCTCACGGTCTAGTCATCACTAGGGTCAGGATTCAATACAGTGAGCTCTGTGAGAGCCAGAGCATTGGGCTTCTTAATGGCACAGCCTTGTTTTTCCAGGACTAGCAAAACGTCCACCTCGCCACTGGCCACCTACCTGTCATTCGTCTCAGAAAACATTTGAGTGTTTCTTCTCTGACAAATTTCTGTCTTAAATAAGTGTCAGCTTTCACGGGTTGGTCTTACATTGACCAGTGGGAATCGTTCAAATAAAAGCAACTTCTCCCACCCACCACCACCACCCCTTTCTACCAATTGATCCCAGGGAGTTTTCATTACAGCTCAGTAGATAGGAAAAAGCTTGAGCTCAAAATTCATCTCTTCTGCTGATGTTCTCAGTGACCAAGGGAGTCACGCATCTACAAATTGAAGTCCTGTGTGAACCTTTGCACCCTTGACAAGAAGGTGGGCGTTGGCTTTTAGCATGGAGTCAACCGAAGTCTTTGACACTTCCGTGCTTTGTTGAGCTCCCAGCTGTGAACCCCCGGCAGATCTAGAGAGAAAACCCAATGTGCTGCTCTCTGACAGCCTTTAAAAAAAAAAAAAAACTGATGAAATGTGAATCATTTAAGGAAGACCAAAAAAAAAAAACCATCAGATGATAGGAAATGTTGCTAGGGGGCATGACTTGTGTTGGCCCAGCACCTCCCCTTGATTTTTGAATTCTCAGTAGTATTCACTCTGTTCTCATCCTTGGAAATCTGCCCTGCCCTGTCTCCTGGAAGAGGGGCGGGAGTACTTAGAATTCTTGGCTTCCTTTCCTGAAATTCAGAAAAGGGACTCGATGAAGGGAGCAGTGAGCTGCAGGGAAAGTGCAGGCATAGGAATGCTTAAACAACAGGGATGAACGTAGCTAATGAGCAGTCCATGTGCTGAAATGACGGGTGTTTTGTCACCTATATGGTTACCACGATTTTTTTTTTTAAGTTTTCAGAGATTCTTTTAAAAGGGAGGTGGGGAAACCACCTGAGGAAGGAAATCGCAACCTGCTTCATTGATGGCAAAAACCAAACTATCCCCATCGGGTCAGTGACCTTTCTCAGAGAAGTCAAGTTCAGAGACGATCCCGCAAAATATATACCACCTTCAGCTGTTGTTGCACCACTACCAACTTTCCCACCAAGTCGGAGGGCTCACCAAATAAATAAATGTGAAGGTATTTGACACGGGCCCTCCTGGCTCTTTCTCCCTCTCTCTTCCAAATCCCCGCACTCGAACGCCCCTTCTTCCCCGCGCACACATGCTCGCGCCCCTCGCAGCATCCTTTTGTACCTTCTCTTAAAACCTTCCATTTCACATTGCCTCATCTCCCAAACAGCTGCAGCCACAGCAAGCCACATCTCTGGGTCAAGTGGCAAAGAGCCACCGAGGAAGAAGTAACCCCTTGAGGCCGAATGAGACAGGGCTGGGTCATACAGACACTCCGGTTCCGTCTCTCTGACCTCATTTTTCCCTTCCGAGCACAGCCAGGATTTAGTCAAGGTAGGGCTTAACTGCAAGGTCAAAATTTCACCGACGTGCATGTTAAAAACATTACTTCTTGGTTCCAATGTGGTGTTTAACCGCCTGTCTTCTGAGGGCACCTGACATGGTCGACGCTGGGCACACACTCCGAGTGGCGATGTGTCCTCACTGAGGCTGAGAACCACCGGGCTGGCAGAAAGTTCCACTCTGGCCAGCCAGTGCTGGAATCACTCACCAGTGGCAAATTCTGACCTGGAAGATAGCAGGGCTGTGACTCCTGCTGAGGCCTGTGGGATTCTGGTCACCCAGCCTCAAAGTGACGCTCAGTGGACTAGAGACTTTCTTCAGATGGGGAAGAAAGGAGATGGAGGTCCACAGAGGGGCTGGAGAGACCTCCGTGCCTTCCTGGGTGCATTATTTAGTTTCCTCCTCTTCCCTCCCCTACTGTACCTCCTTTTGTATGTAAAGAAATGGGGACTTTGAGAAGGTGCTTGCTCTGTTCAGGTGGAAACCAGTGAGTGTTTGTGGAAGTGGTGACACAAGAACCCCCAAGCCCTTTGCTGTCTGGTTCTCCCTGAATTCTCAGACCAGGTCAGGAGAAGAAAGTGGGAGTTGTGCTCAGCCTTAATCCCTGGAGGAGAAATAGGACCGGATGCAAACCAGCACGCTTTGGAGGGCAGAGGTCATCCTTGCAACCCAGCCACTGACCTCTCTGTCCTCTTACCTCTCCCACCCCCCAACACCTATGAGTCAGAATTGACTCCATGTCCGTGAATTGGGTTTGGTTTGGAAGATGGTAGAATCTCTGACGCCCTTCCCACCAGCTTCTCCGTCCGTTTGCTTTCCCTGATCCCACCTCTCCTCGCCCCACCCTTCACCACTCGCCTCAGATTTGAGCAGAGGATCCTATTCACTCCATCGCGGTCCTGAGCAAGGGCCCTGCTCTTGTGGAGTATACACTGCAGGAGTAAGAAAAAGCCGTGTGTTGAGTTGCAATTGGACATGATGAGTGATATAGGGTAGGAGGAGCCTGGGATTCTTTGGGCGAATCGGATAAGACTGAACACACAGGGGCTTTGGGAGGACCTCCAAAGGAGGGGGATCATTTGATCCCTGAAGGATGAGCTCCCCTGTTGACTGAGGAGAAGGCTTTCTAGTTGGAAAGAGTAGCCTCAGAGCCCAGATGGGAAAGAGCCTACCACGTGAGAGGAGCTGGAAGAGGAGGTCCGAATGACCATGTAGAAGGGATGGGAAAGGGGCCGCATCCCAACCCCTGCCTCTGCTTCCTCCACCATTTGGTCTCCAAACCCTTCCCCTCCTCACCCCACCCCCCACCCCCGAGTCATTGCCTGGTCCCTCGTTGCTCTTTACTTAACAGCGGTGTCACCGAGTTCAGCATCTCATTCATTGTGCCATCTTGTTTTGTCAGTGCTGACTTTCCATTCCCTCTACAGTGTGGGGTGTTTTGTTTTCTTTTGTTTTGTTCTTACTTCTCAGCACAGAGGGGGTGACTTGGCCTGTTCTTTGCCCTAGGGGCGATGATTCTTTCTGCAGCTCCCACAAGGTCACCCAACTCAACTGCCATCCCGGCGTTGCTGACTCAGAGAGACCCTCTAGGATGAGGTAGAAGTGCCCCTGTGAGTTTCTAAACTGGGACTGTTAATGGGAGTGGGAAACCCCATCTTAATCTTGACGGGAAGCTGGTGACCAGCTGGTGACCTAGTGGACTTCAACCCAAAGCATGACCACTGTGCCACCAGGGCTCCTCCATGAGGTCACATTTGTAGACTTTTATAATGCACTGCCATTGAGTTGATTCCAACTCACGGTGACAGTGTGGAACGATAGGTAGACTATAGGACAGGGTAGAACAGCCCCTGGGGGTTTCTGAGACTGTAACTCTTTACAGGAGTAGAAAGCCCAGTCTTTCTCCCAAGGAGAAGCAGGTCTTTTTGAACTGCTGCCCCTGCAGATCGCAAGCCAAGTAAGAACCTCTGCACCACCAAGGATCTGATCCCTCCAAAGGCATTGTCGTAGTTCACAAAGAGCCTTTGAAAGAAGCCCCCTCCTTTCAATAGAACGAGTACACAAGATCTTTCAGAGGCATCCTCAGATAAAATAAGATCAACTAAGAGTTATTAAAACACGGAACTGTTCATTGCGATCTATGGCATTTCTCATTTAATTTGAGAATCGAAAGTGTAATAAAAACAAAATGTCCTATTATAAATATGCTGTACCAATATAATTAAAATAAATTGTAATTATGTTTGATCAAGTTAAAAAAAAAAATGTCCAAGATGAGTTCATTGCCTCACTTTACCTATTAATTTTAATGACATTTGTTCAATGTTTAGTGTTTTTGTCTACATTTTCTTTCTGGCTAATGCCATTGACAGCAAAACCAGGGTCAAAATCCAGATGGTCTGTCCACTTTTTCCTTCCCCCCACACAGCCCCCCACCGGTATATGGAATTGGTCACCCCACTGAAAGTAGTGACACGGTACTCACAGCTGACACCGAGCCATTGGCCGTGCTCAACTACTGGCCCGCCTGGTTTTCAAGGACTCCGTGGCTCTGACTTGAATACAAACATTAAATGGAGACTATCTCCTGGAACTACAACCAAATACTCTCCTGTTGCCGCCTGTAATGGGAGAGTCTAAATGTCACAGAGTCTGGAAAACTGGACGTATTGGCAGATAGATGTTCCTCTTAGTGGTATAACTAGTAAAAGGGGTCCAATGGAAAACCCATTGTGGAATCACTCCTGTCACCGTACAAGACAAAAGTGTTCTTTCTTCTTCTCTTTCTATCCAGAGGAGTAGTTCTGGCCAAGCAAGTTGGGTTTCAGAGACGTGGAGGCAGGGAGAGATGGGTGGGAATGGGAATGTGTTCCCCGGTCGTGATGGAAACAAGCCTCCCCATGGAGGTAGGCCCCTCTGCAACTGCAGCACTGTGGCCATTGTGTCAGCTTGTGCACAGGACATCCCCCGCCACCATCCCTGGTTTCCTCGGCAACCCATTACTGCACCAGCTAACTTCTGCCACTTACTCTTCTGCTGCCGGCCGACAGCTGCAAGTATTTTTTCTAAATGTCTGTAAACAGAATCTCCTAGCACAAGATGGGTGCACCTTAGAAGTAATTCACATCTAGGCAAAAACCCTCCTGTCCACGTCTCACACCTGCCGCGCCTAAGCAACGCTGAGGCTTCTGTGACTAACCAGGCCAGACTCGCCCATTTGGAAACCCCAGTATCATCCAGCGGGGCTGCTGTGAGTGCCGATTCCTGTGGATTCCAAAATTGAAGGCAATGTCTGGGGTCTCAAAGGGCAACCTCCAGTGAGACTTCTTTGTTACCCTTGGTGAAGCCGGCCCGATCCGTGGCCATCACATCCAAGCCTCGGCTGATAGTAGATCTGGAGCCCTACATGCCAGAAGGAAAAAACTTTGGGATCTTGTTAGTCCTGTCATCATTTTCTTGCTCTCTCCCTGGTAATCATCGGTTTACTTTGGATCTATTTCCAAGTGTGATTTTTTTTTTCCAGTGGCAGCAATTTGATTATCGAAGTTCTCTCTCTTTGTAAATCATGACACAAGATCTCCTTCCCTGACGAAACCCAGCTTCTTATAACTCTTCCCCAGAAACACCAGGTCCCAGGCTATAGGGTCCAAGAGCTTGGAGGGTTAGAGAGTATGGAAGGACGTGGTTTATTTTTAAATGAGTAATTTCCTTTTTTGGTTATTGGCATCTAATTCACATATCATACAATTCAAGAGTTCAATCACTTTAAGAAGAGTTGTGTAGTCATGACCACGATCTCGTTTAGAACATTTTCTGCTTTCTCGTCATTATTGTTGTTGTTCCCATTTCCCCCCAACCTCCCTGGCCATGGCCCTAGTTACATCCAGGTACTGTCTCTAAAGAGTGACCTCTCCTGGATTTCAAAGACAAAACAACATCAAGAAACAAACAAACAGCAATAACAAAAATAAAATAGAGAAAACCCTCAATAGAAAATATCCCTGCCTAGGCCGTATCCTATCCCAAACCAGAAGTCTTGTGGAATCCAAATCAGCAGTTGAGGGTTTGTTAAGCCATCTAGCATGTCCGGAGGCTCCTGCACTGCTTATTCCCCGCCGCAGCCCTACCGTGGGGGAAAGGCTGGTAGCAATGAAGACTTGGTTTTAAGCTGCTGTGGTTCGATGTCGGAATCCTGCAGATTCCGACTCACAGGCGCGAGCCAGGGTCCAGCTGCCCCTGTCGGGTTTGTTCTTGACCAGAACCACTTGCCAGGGCTTTGCGCCTGCAGGGCCGGTAAATGATCTGAGCTGTCGGCCTTCTGGTTAGCAGTGGAGCTCTTAACCTTTGTGCCGCCAAAACTCCTTCAGGTTTTCAGACTGGCTCATGTATGGGGTTATGTGCCCTCCGTTATCTCTGAAACATAGCTGGGAAGCAAGAATGATCTCCGTTTTCCCAAAAGGAAAAAAGAAATGGACTTGTGTCATAATGACAACTTGTAATGACAAGTAGCCTTCCACATCTGTCCCCTCACCTACCAACGATCTCATCATTTGACATGTTGCTTTGAGGACGGCGGGGGGGCGGGGGATGGAGTGGGGGATCTATCTGAGAATTGTATGCACCGATGATATGTTTCTGAGAGTCATGACTGCCGAGGAGGGAGGAGACAGTAACATTGGCTGTGATGGTTTATGGTTTTGTGTGTTACGTCAACTCACGTGGGCCCTCAGTCTCCATGGTTTGGCAGTTACGTCATGATTTCATTTGGCAGTTATGTCATAAGGTAGTCATCCTCTGTTTGTGATGATCGGTCATCTTCTACCTTGGCATCAGACCTACGTTCGCATAGTCCACTGTCCGGCCTAGCTGTTGCCTCTCAGATGAGCATGGTGACCTTTAGCAGCACATCCATGATGGAGAAAGAGGCCTTGTTGTAGTCGAGCATTGTTTCCATGGAAACGAAAGCGAGGCGCTTCTGTTCTGTCTGTCTCATCTGGGGATGGCAGGAAGATGAGTGGTTTGCACATTTCTTTTCCCTGCTACCACTTGGTGGGCAAGAGAAAACAACAACAGAAGGGTGCTTGGCTGCAGATGCCAAACACAACAGATGAATCGAACACTCCATCCTCAGAGAGCAGGCACTCTGGAGTTGAGGTGGGGGAGGAAGGCAGGGAGAGGAACTTTTATTTAGGGACCAGATGTTATGGTGGGGAGTTGCCAGCAAATGGGATCCAATTCACGGCAACCCCAGGCACGATGGAATCAAACATTAGCTGGTCTCACACCACGGCCTCCATCGTCGGGACACTGGAGTCCAGTGGTAGCCAGTGTGGGTTTGAAATGCCGGCTAACCTCGTGGGCTCCTCTTCTAGCGGTGGGCTGGACAATCTTCTGGTGTGGCCGTTAGAAGTAGACCACCAGGCCCGTCTTCCTCGTCTGCCTTAGCCTGGAAGCTCCGCTGGGGATGTAACGTGCCAGTGGTACAAGTCCCGCCTCACAGCCACGTGCAAGCCTCGGCAGCGTAGCATCAGGAAGGGCTTCTCTGTTTGCTGCTGGCAGTAAGACAAAGAAGAGAGAAATCCGGGTGGAGCAGGAAAGCTGGCGCTCAGGGTTGGCCCAAAGAGATGGCAGAAACAAAGTGTGATGTACGTTCTTCCTTCAAGGGTGCTCAGGCTTTGGCTACACAGAAAAGCAGGGAAGGCGGGAGGTCAAAAAACAGTTGCCAGCCAGCAAAAGTGTATGCCTGCTTGCATATGTAAAGACAGCTTCTCCAGCCAGGGAAAACATTGTCTTGGCTCGTGCGTCCCGCCATCATGAACACTCAGGGCGGTCCGTGCTCTCAGTGTGAAGGAATGTGAACTTGCCCTTCTTCCCCTACCAACAAATCCTGTCTCTTCCCAGGACAGCGGGTGGGGAGGGTCAAGCACCGCAGCAGGTGTTTGGCCTGTCTGCATCCACTCCACCCCGCACCCTCCCGGCTCTTCTTCGCAGCCGTGCACTAAGCTCCCCTTTGGAACCTTCCGGGGCTCCCCATGGCTTACCCACACAAAGTGTGTTCTGCAGGACGCTTATGCCACAGGGGCTCATAGGTGTCAAAGAAGTTTGGGAAGGGCAGCGCTTAACCTCGCTAAGGGGTGTTGTTGTTGTGTTGTTTTTCTGCACAGGACTTCAAAGAAGCTTTAATGAGTTTAATATGCCTTGGGAATCGCCCAAGGGGATATCTGAGGCAGCCTTTGCTGCACTTGGAAAGGATTGATCTCCTGTGACAGAGCACCACTTAAGCCTGGGGCTCCTGGAAAAGGCTTTGGGAGTGCTGGGCTCTGCAGCCCACCATGGTCATGCTCACTGTCACCTTCCACGATCAGTCAGCAAAGCAGACTGCCCTCTGACATGTGGGGTCAACCGATGTGCCTGCCACATTGCCATCTCCACGTCTTGGCCCATGTGGTCACCTGGCCCAGACCCCCTGCCCCTCCTCTCCTCACAGTGTCGCTCACCCAAAGGTGCCTCTTCTCTAAGAAGCCTTCCTGGTCTTCCTAGCCCTTTGGGAGATGCATCTGCCTCTCAAGTGAGGCCTGGTGATGGAGGGGTAACAAATTGGGCTGCCAACTGCAAGGTCAGCTGTTCAAAACCACCAGCTACTCTGAGGCTTTCTACTCCCGTGAAGAGCTACCGGCTCAGAAACCCACAGGGCCAGTTCTACCCTGACCTATAAGGTCGCTATAATGCAGCATCGACTGGATGACAGTGAGTTTGGTTTGGTCTTGATCTGCCTCTGAACCATCCTAGCTTTATGTCCCACGCACTCAGCCTTTAATGGGTGTTTCTGCCCCCTTTAAGAGTTCCTGGGTGGGTCAAACGTTCATGTGCCGGGCTGCTAACCAAAAGGCTGTAGGATCTAGACCCTATAGAGGAATCTCAGATGGAAAGTCCAAATCTATTTCTAAAAAAGTCAGTCTTTGGAAACCCCGCGAGGCACAGTTCCGCTCTGATTCACATAGGGTGGCCCTGAGTCAGACAAGACTCAACAGACAACTCGTTCTACACCTTTATACCTCTAACAGCATGCCTGTGGAGGTGCTCAATCAACGTCCTCGTGGAGAACAGGGGAAGCTGGAATGAGATTTTTAAAAGCACAAAGAACAAGGAGAAAGAAGTAAGTTAGGGAGGAGTAGAGGGCTCCATGGCATTGACAAATGTAATTTCTCAGGACCTCATATGTGGTATTTTTATTAGGTGTAGGTAGAAACTACAGCTCTTTGGACTTTTGGGGAGGGGGGGGGAATCCATGAAGGAAGAGGCCAGGGCAGCCCCCAGCAAGGTGGAGTTCACCCCATGCCAAGCTTGGCTGGAGGTCAGTACCCATTTCTAGTGTCCTGACAGCTATAAGCCAGAATTGGCTCGACAGCAGTTGGTTCTGTTTGGTTGGGTCCCGTTTATAAGTTCAGCTCTAACTTGTAGGTGCAGTATCTGAGAATGGGCACAGATGGGGCCCTGAACTTACCCTGTGCTTTACAATCACAAAATGTATATACTTGTACTTTAAAGAAGATAGTAATGTAACCGAGAGAAACTACTGAAACCCAAATGAAGGCTGAGCATGATAGTGGGACAAGAGGAAAGTAAAAGGAAATAGAGGAAAGAACTAGGTGACAAAGGGTATTTATAGAGGTCTAAATACAGGCATGTA
>NW_022106471.1:2421151-2425444 GCF_000313985.2 Echinops telfairi | reverse complement strand
TTTTTTTTTTAAATCATAAAAAAGAAGATAGTATAGGATCTATCTCTTTGTTATTTAATTGTTTAATTTTGCAAACCACCTAGTACAACCTGTAGTTAGCAGTAGGTGTTAAACAAAAACAACCTACTAAGTACAAACTAAATAACCCTTTAATCACTGGAGCTATTGCTCTAAGAGGGTTATGCCTACAGCCAGCTCCTGCCTATGCACAAAAGGGCCTGAATCTCAGTGAAGACAGATGGCTTGGGCTCAGGCTTAGACAGCCGTGTCTGTAACTCAGTCACTCCCAGCAGACCCTGTCTAACTAAGCTTCCTTCTCAAGGCGGAGCAGGCTGGGATGGTCGACTCAGCCAAATGGCCAGCTGCCTTTCTGAGACAGAGACCCAAGAAACCATCTATGCCTGCTTCATGCTCCTAGCTCACACATACACCCACAATGATCACCCCAATAAAAAAATTATTTTTCTAAAGAGACCAAGCTTTCACCCCCACCCACACACCCCTGAATATTAAGAAACTCCCACACAAAATGACGCACATTGTCAACAAGCTTAAAGGAGCCCATTCTGCATAGGATGTCACTCGTTGTGGGTGACTCTGTTACCTTGTGCACTGGCCCGTGGCTGGGCCCGAGTTCCACCCTGGAAAAGCTCATCCTATGGAAACCCGGCCTGGCGGGTCCTCTGACTCTCGTCTCTGACACTCTGTTAAATGTCCAGACGTCGTTCTCTCATGCTTATGCATACATTCCATTTCAGAGAGTCAGGGCAACACCTCGCAGGTTAGTGGAAAGAGCTGGACGTCAGAGCCTGGGGTCCAGTCAACATTTCCTCTGACTTTTACAAGTTCTGAGCAGATGCCCATGCCCCCCCAATGCCAGCAGGGGTAGGACACCAAACACTGTCACCATGGAGCTGCTGAGGGGGCTCAGGAGAGTAGCTCCCAGCTCTGCTGGCTCCTCTACCAACCTCAAGAGCCACCCCTTGTCAGCAGGGCTCAGCGCTGGCAGGTTAAGGCCAAGGTTAAGGCCAAGCCTCAGTAAGTCTCTTACTAAGTCACAGACAACTCTCTCCGAGAAAAAGGGCAGAATGTGTGTGAGACAGTGAGTGTGAGAGCCACGTGTAAGGGAGCATTTCTGAAGCCTTTGAGGAAGGGGTAGAGAATGAGGTTCCCTCCCTGTTGGGGAGTCCCACCATCGCACACCCCACAGGCAACATCCGGTCCTCTGTGCCCAGCTCACCTAGCAGTGTTGCTCTTCCCCACAACAGTGGTAGGACAAAGTGGTTCATGTCGTGAGCAAAATGAAAAGTTGGTTGGTGTTTCCCTCCTCCCCTTTTTACTTCATTCATCGGGAGATTTTTCTCCCCCCATCATCTAAATTTCATAGGTCCCGTACTTTTCTGTTCACTGTTAGGCTAGAGTCTGGTCCGCTACCAGAACACAAGCTGAAGTCAGTTGTTAGAAAGTCCAGTCCAGTCAAAACCTCAAACATAAGTGATAAATCTTCTCCCCTCCCTCAGCCGAGTTGGAAGTCATGGTTGGATGAGAATGGATATGGGGGGATAAGAAAAGGCGCGATATGGTGGCTAGCCAAGTTCTTTCCCCTCCTGGACAAGGGCGGGAAGAGGAGGAAGTAACATAGACCTTCCTTTCACTGTTTCTGCTACAAGCTGGCTGGCATTGTCCTGGGGGCCCAGCGCATGGTGAATGCTGGCTCTTTTTCTCTGCGGTGATCTCAGGCACGTCCTGCAGGATGCTCTCTCCTGCACTTTCCCTGGAGTGGCGGAAGTTTCTTTACCCCTAGTGTTTTCTTGTATATTTTCCCACTGACTCCAGGAATCTAGCCATTCCCTCCAGCTTCTTGCTTCTCAAGTCTCTCTATCCTACTAGATGGTTCTGTTGGACAGAATCCTAAAAGATCCCCCACTCTCTCTCCTTTCCACATGGCCCATGTCTGGTCCACAGGACACACTCACACAACACATGGGCAGGCCACACCCAGTGCTACTTCTATCCTGCTGCCACGGACTGCCTCAGCTTTCTTAGACTTGAGGACTCTCTTGTCACCATCTTCAGGAAACCCACTGCCAAGCTCTCTCAGGAGCCTCGTGTGGGTACCATCCACTAGACCTGAGGTGAAGCTCAGAGAATCTTTCCACCCTCCTCCTGATGTATTGGATGGACCTGTTGCTCAAGACCTCTTTACAGTACTGACGAGCAAGGAGGTCACATTGAAGACTCAGAGGGGCCTGATTCGAGCCAGGGTATTTTCCATGGCCTCATATGTGTGTAAAAGCTGGGCAATGAATATGGAAGATGGCAGAACACTTGATCCAGAAAGTTCCATGGACTTCCAGAAGGCCAAACCTGTCTTGGAAGAATTGCAGCCAAAATGCTCTTTAGAAGCCAGGTTGGTAAGACTCTGTCTCATGTGCTTTGGACTGATAACCAGGAGAGACTAGTCCTTGGAGGACAATAGGCTTAGTAAAGTGGAGGGTCACCAAAAAAGATGGATTGACCCAGTGACTGCAATATTGGGTTCAAACAAAACAAATGTCCTGATGGCGCAGGACCGAGCAGTGTTGTGTTGTTGTAGATTGTATCACTCTGAGTCAGAACCAACCTGCTGGCCCCTATCAACAACAGCTCCTTTAACTAGAAGCCTCATGCAGGCATGAACCTCACCTGGTTGATACAGTACTATATTCCAGCATAATATAACTACTTTGTGAATAATTATTGAATCAATTCGTTCATGTTAAGTAATGCAGTAGCCCATAGACTGTAAGCTTTGTAAGAGGAGGGGCTGCGGTTATTTTTACTCAACAGTTTCTTCTAGTGCCTCATACGATGCTGGCCCATAGGTGCTTTAAAAATTATTTTGAATGAATGAATAAATATAGGCCAAAATCACATTTCTCTGCACAAGATGAGGTGAGTTTCTCTCTCATCTTTCCTTACACTTTTCACCTGTCCGCATGACTTAAAACTATTGATCATAGATTCATCTCTTTAACAAGGCAGACAAGTATGTGCTTAAAGAGGGAAGCCATCTTCCATTTGCATACTTCAAAAGGCAACTTGATTCAAGGAACTTAGGGAAGAATGGTTGTCAGGTGCAGAATGTGTTAAGGAGCCTTGTGGGGCTTAAAGGAGATGGTGGGCCTAGGGGTGGTGTACTTTTATGGGGGATTTGCCAAGGAGACTGAGCAGTAGGAGGTGAGGGTACCAGGAGGTGAAAAGGAACCAGAAAGGAGATAAGACCCAAATTTTTAGAGTTTGCCTCAAACACTCCCTTCTCCCACACACTTTTTAAGAACCATTAATTTTTAGAGCTAGAAGGACTATTTGATATCATCAGAGTCTGTGGTTTTCAAACACTTTGGGGCCAAATAGATAAATCTTTCCATTGAAATCTCACCCAAAGCCCATGATAAAAGACAGATCATAAGTGGAGATGATCTTGTTCATGGTGGGGTGGTAGTCCAAATAGCTCACACAATTTTCTCACGGTAGTCTCTAAACCTCTACCTCAGAATGCCCAAGTATTCAGGAAACATGGCAAAGAGCTGCTAAGCTAGTCCAGACACAAGAGAAAAATGGCTTGGTCTTCTTCAACCCTGTCCTGAAGAGGCTGGCCTCTAGAGCCCAACAGAAAATGGACAGTCACTAGACCCTATTTCTCCTCCCTGGACCTCGGGCAGACCTGTCCCCTCCATTTCCCTAACTCTTCATGGATTCTGTAAGTATTTAGTAAATGAAAGAAACAGCCCTTTCATGAGCCCATGAATACTTCCCATGAGTGCACGCCTACCAGCAAATACTGACTGGGTGCTTGATACAGCCTGGACCCTGTGTTTGGCACTCATCACAGATGACCGTTGTCATTTCTACATTCACCGGGGCTCCTTGGTCACGTTTTGGTCCACTTTGTCTGAACCACCTCGCTTGCCACTAAACACTCAACCCACATCCTTCCGTCTTTGCTCTCAAGGTAGGGTGAGACACTGTGCGAAAGGATTGGCTGAGAGAGGCTAGGTCTCCGTCAGCCCCCATCTGTGTCCTTCAGAGGGATAGATGAGGTTTGGCCCGATTTGCTCTTTGAAAACCATTGCTCTCAGAGATGACCACGGTTTCCTGTCTCTGGAGCTCAGGAGCCATCTGTTGAATAATCTGTTCTGGCTGCCGACCAAGGACTGACATTGATTTCACCAGTCAGCATTTCCCACCAAGGGAGCTTAAGATCTCAGACTCTCCCAACCCAGCTGCTGGCCAGTGTCCAGGGCAGCAAGA
>NW_022106471.1:2413104-2419290 GCF_000313985.2 Echinops telfairi | reverse complement strand
AGTGTCATGGGGGCATTAAGAGCAGAAGCTTCTGGGGAGATCATCCAAATGGGGAGGGTTGCTGGCCAGCTTGCTTTGTCAGCAAGCATCTACCCCACTCTGTCTGGGTGAGCCTGAGGCTCTACCAGAGGGTAGTACTTTCAGCCTTAGCCTTGATCACCTTTCAGCAGGTGTCAGAAATCACAATGCTGACAAAGCTACAATCACCAGGAAGCAATCACCAGCAGGTTAAACTCAGCCCAGAGCATCTGGCCCCTGAGACTTAAGGATGTTAATAAAAAGATATTAAATCTCCCCGCCCTACCTAGACTCTCCACTTAGTAATCGGGGTGGGGGCTCTCCAAGCAAAAGACATTGAAATGCTTCCCAAAGCTGGAGGGTCGTTGGTCTGAAAGGCCAAGGTCCAAATAAAACAAGCCAGGCGCTTCATAGCTGCCCTATTGTGGCATCAGGAAATCTGTTCTTGGTTTGGCTAATGGCTATCATGGAGAGTTGTTAGGGTTGTGTCTTTTAGAGGGTTTTAGTTCGTTTGTCTTTGTTGTTGCTTGTTATTTTGTTGACTAAATTATTGCTTACGAGAATTAAGACAGTAAGACTCAAGACCACAGCGTTGCCCAGAGCCTGTCTGCTTGGGAAGACGGCCGCTGGCTCCTTACTGGAGTGCTGGTGGGTGTGGGGTTCAAGCAGAACATGCACAAGCAAAATGCACTGTCAAGGACCTGGATTCAAGTTAGGAACCCAGTGTTTGCTAGGAGAGACACCTACGTCAGCTGATGAAAATTAAGGTATCAGGTCTTTGCCCTTAACCCAGTGGTTCTCAACCTGTGGGTCGCGACCCTTTGGGGAGGTCTAACGCCCTTTTCACAGGGGTCACCCGATTCATCACAGTAGCAAAATGACAGTGATGAAGTAGCAACGAAAATAATGTTATGGTTAAGGAGTTACCACCACATGAGGAACTGTATTAAAGGGTCTTGGCATTAGGATGGTTGAGAACCACTGTCTTAACCAATTGACCAGGAATCGGTTTTCTTTACTTATTCACATCCTTATTCTCCGCACTCTTAATCACTGGTCTCTTACTGTGAGTTAGGCACTATGCAACCGGTGCTTAATGAATGATCATATTTCACAGTCCTTTCTAATGAAAAGAACCACTTCCAATATCTATTACAATTCAAGCTTCTCTTGGTCATCCTGACTTGTTGGGTCTCAAGTGGGGCTTTGGCCTCTGAGCTCTTCTAAGAAATGGTCCGCTTGATGCTTTTGAGCATGTCACTGTCCTAGGAGCCTTCCCAGTGCGTCCACAACTCCCCACACCCCAGAAGGTGCCGCCTCCCCACCACGGAGTAGACTATAGCAAGTATGGGGTCACCTGAACCAGGGGCACTGGCTTCTCAGTGAGACCTACAGCCCCGTGTGCTTGCCTAGGGCACTCCTCTCCCACCGCTAAAGAAACACCTTCTTTACCCTGGCTGTACGTAACTGCGTGGGGAACCACCACCCCTCTCGAATTAGGTGAGCCTCTTCCATTGATTTCTTTTACCCGAGAACTGCAGCTGACTTTCACTGCTGCTGAGCACCCTCTGTCTCAGCTAGCCTCTGGTCCAGCTGCCTGGCTTCCTTAGCATCCTGACTCCACCCCTCACCCATCAGCCAGCCCTGTAGCCAACGGTCAGCACATGTGGTGGGAGGGCCTCATGTCCACGATTGACCATCCTGAGGCAGGAGCTGCCCTGGACCTGAATCCCTGAGCTTGGTTTCAGCCTTTCCCATCACCAAGAGGGTTCCCCCTCACCTGTTAGGCTGAGGTCTTCCAGAAGCATCACTCTTTTCCTGTATAGTTTCTTTTTGAACCAGCATTTAGCTGTTGTAAACCATAGTAGGTATCCTGCAAGAACATTTTTTTCAATATATCATTTGTACTGGGGATTCTTGCAGCTTTTTTTTTTAAATCATTTTATTGGGGCTCATACAACTCTTATCACAATCCACACATACATCAATTGTGTAAAGCACATGTATACATTCGTTGTCCTCATCATTCTCAGAACTCTAGCTTTCCCCTTGGGCTCCTGGAATATAATGATCCATACATCAATTGTATCAAGCACATTTGTGCCTATGTTATCATCGTTATTTTCAAAATGTTTTCTTTCTACTTGAGCCTTTGGTACCAGCTCCTTTCATGTCCCACCCTCCCCAACCCTCCTACCCTCGTGACCTCTTGATAAATTATTATCAGTTTCATAGCTTACACCACCTACTGTTTCCCTTCATGCACGTTTCTGTTGTTCATCCTACCTTGGTGTCAAGAGCTCTTATCTGTACCAGTGTACATGTTCCGGTCTAACCAGATTTGTAAGGTAGAACTAAGGTCATGATAGTGGGGGGCGGTGGGGGGGGGTAGCATTAAAGAACTAGAGGAATGTTGTGTATTTCATCCGTGGTCTACTGCACCCTGGCTGGCTCATCCTTTCCTTGTGACCCCTTTGTGAGGAGATGTCCAATTTTCTAGAGATGGGCTTTGGATCCCCACTCCGACCTCCCTCATTCGCATCTATAAGGACATTTTTATTGGAGAAAAAAAATTCAGAACAGTTTACAATTTGCATCTTATTAAATTTTATTAAATTTGTGGAGTGAGAGCCATCATTCAAACCAATGGGAAGCCAGCTAACTCCAAGTCTATTTTGGTTAAATTTTATATGTTGATGGTTCCACTTATTGAAATAACCCCCCAAAATGTAACACCCACACCAAGGCCTGCCTTTGGAACTGAGACCTAATCTTCCTCTTTGTGGCTCAGCTCCCTCGCCATGCCACAAGGGTGCCGTTCCTGCAGCCTCCTCTTCTCACTGAGGGGCCCATTAGGCAAGGCTGTGCTGGGTTTTTAATTTCATGGGCAAAATGAAACAATAGCCATTGGAGTGGTATTATCTGATTGTAGGTTTGTTCATCCACCAAAGGTGGCGGTGAACCTACCGGCCTTGAGTAGATTCCAACTCAGAGCAATCCTGTGTAGGGTTTCCAAGACTGAGCGTCTTTACAGGAGCATACAGTCTCTCTCCCATGGAGCCACCGATGGGTTTGAACCACTGACCTACCGGTAGCAGCCTACTGCCTAGCCCACAGCACCACCAGGGTGCCTGTATGTGACATGGGGCGCTGAATGATGTTGTTCTTAGGGGCCACCTAATCAATTCCAACTCCTAGCGACCCTGGGCACAACAGAATGACATCCAGCCCAGTCCCATGCCACTCTCACAACCCTTCGTATGTTTGAGCCCGTTGTTGCAGCCACTGCGTCCATCCCTCTCCTTGAGAGGCTTCCTCTTTTTCGTTACCCCTCTACTTTACCAAGCATGATGCCCTTCTTGGGGGAAAGGTCTCCCCTGACAACATGTCCCCAATCTCATCAGCCTTACTTCCAAAGAGCATTCTGGTTGTACTGGTTCCAAGACAGATTTGCCTGTTCCTAATGAGAAGCACGTAAGTGGGTGGAAGCAAGTGGTTACCAAGAGGTTTCCCGTATGGTGTCGATGGGGCTAAAGATCATTGCTTGGAAATCGTTGC
Source organism: Echinops telfairi (assembly GCF_000313985.2). Classification (NCBI taxonomy): domain Eukaryota; kingdom Metazoa; phylum Chordata; class Mammalia; order Afrosoricida; family Tenrecidae; genus Echinops; species Echinops telfairi. Next base: position 2,415,714 of record NW_022106471.1, on the reverse strand, counting down.
GTCGGTACCACTAGTGAAATTACAGCTTGTATAGGTCACCTCAGAGGCCTCTTTGGTCATATAATACTTACAGAATATGACTCGATATTGATATAGGTATTTCTTTTCAAAGTACGGATGCGTATGTTTTTACTTAAGTTGAGTGTACTTCTGAAAATGAATTTCTGTAGCAAGTAGTTGACTCCTCTGGTAACTTTATAGACAAAGTCAACTGTCCTCTCTCGGAGCAGAACTTGCCGGGGCCCAATCCTATCTAACTAGAAAACTGAATAATGGAGCCACTGGGTCCCCAAAGCCCCTGGGACCCAATGACTCCTCTCTCTTCTACCAAATTCCTATTGAGAGATCATTGGTTACTTCAGATACAAAGTTGATTCTATTTGTTCGGTGCTGGGAATGCATCTCATCTGACCCTTCTTAGCAACATGAAGGTCTGTTCATCAGAAGACGTCCTCGTGGTTAAAGTGCTTAGCGGCTATCCAGAAGGTCAGGGGTTCAAACCCACCAGTCGCTCCCTGGAAGACAGTTGTAGCAGTCTGCTTCTCATACCGATGGCAACATTGAAAGGTGTAGGGGAGGGGGGTCTCTGTCCTGGAGAGCTGCCCATGTCACGACCCACACCACAGACATGAGATGAAATACCGTTTAAGAAACCGAGGCAATGGATAGAATACCACAGACAACTTTCAAGCTGTTTTCATTTGCACACTGAAAAGTAGAAGCATATAGGAAGATAGAGTTTATACTACGATGGGGGCTCTTGTAACACATGGAGAACAGCTGCCTGTGACTCATGAACTATAAAGGTCCCTCCAATACAGACCAGGAGAGCCCAGGGATACTGCTCCTCAAAAACACTCAGCTCTTGGGGAGGCCTGCTGAAAGACACCTTTCAAAAAGTCCCTGTACGGTTTTATTCGCCTAAAAATAAAATTAAAATGCTCTCCAGGAGTTCTCGGCATATGGGATTCTTCCTAGCCCATACACTACAAAGGAAAGATTATTTCTTTAATATGCTCCAAATAAGCCCCGCCTTGTCTTATTAATCTAATTCAACTCCTACTGTGAGAGGGAAAGGGGAATCTAATGATCAGGAAAAAGATGCCGGTGGAGCCTCCATTGCAAACACGAGACTGTTCGTCAGAGAGAAATTTTGCCTGGGATCCGTTTTCCTCAGTACAAAACAATAACTCGGTTTCTATTGCATCCGCCAACAGTAAAGGATTCATTGAAATGTGAATGTGATGCACTGTGAAAGTGAACAGTGGTTATGAAACACCTCTCACTCACATGCTCTAACACCCTTGATCACGTTTATAAGGAAAAGACTGGTAAGTTAAGAGGAGAGAGAGAGAGTAAAGTAGATGGAGGTCAAGGGCACGACCGTAGAACCAGATCTGTGACGTCTGAACCCAACATCCCCAGTGGGTGGGAAATGCCCCAGACGGTTACACAGAAGCCTGTGTGGGGTGGTGTGAGCCGTTTGTCACAGCAGACACAGTGGCTCTCTGTGTGGCCACCTCTCCTTATGTTATACAACGTCATCCAACACCGCCTTCACTTCAATGGCCCAGACCTCCCAGAGGCTTCATTTAGAAGCTCACTCATTTTTTTAAAATCATTCTCTAGTCTTGTGTCCCCCAAGATTGTTGGATCAGCGCTGTGGTATGAAACTCCATCTCCATTGAAGTGTCAGATTATCATGAGGTAATATTTTTTGGCAGGCTAGACCAAGATGGGAACCTTAAGCAATAACGAACATTGAGTGCTTAGCCAGCTAGTGTCCGATAGTCCTTCATCGGAGGTGAGTAGATAGGGGTGTTCTCCCAGGTGCTCATTCCAGAGCAACGGGTATCCCCATCTCCACCCCACCCCACCAAGTTACACTTAGTCGTGACCTATAAATACAGCAGTGAGTGCTTCAGTGATAGACAACCCCCTCAAGAAAGCAGCCCCCTCTCAAATGATTTGGGAGGCCACTCTAATGTCTTCAGGAGAGACAAGTCCCTGGAAAAGGACATCATGCTCGGTAAAAGTCGAGGGCCAGCAAAATAGGAAGAGGTCCAGTGAGGTGGGTTGATGCCGTAGCTCCAACAATCGGCTCAAACAAGGAAAGGTGGTGAGCGTGGTGCAGGACCAGGCACTGTTTTGTGTTATTGCACAAAGGGTGGCTTTGAGTCAGAACTGATTCAGCAGCACGTAGCACCACCACCACCGGGGGCAAAGTCGCTCAGGATTCGGTCTTTCACTCAGTCAGCTTGATCCAAACTGGGAGGTCACCCTTCAAGCTCTATTTCAAAAAGGGCTGGCACCTTGGTAAACTCCACCATCGTCGAAGTAGTTACAAGGACCAAAAAACAGTTTCCCCTTTGAGGACATTTGTCTCAAATGAGAAGATGTTAAGACGTCTATTGTGTGTTGGCTCCTTCACATCCTGATCATCAAACTGATGATGTTATGTTGACGGACATTTCTTATACACCTCCCAAGTCAAATCGACCTTGAATGAAACGTCACATTTTCTTTAGAAAACAACTTATTGTCTTTAAAGGGTAGGGTAGAAAGGTAGAACTGCTGAGAGAGAGCAAAGAGTTGGAAACACGAACAAGG
>NW_022106471.1:2410217-2411890 GCF_000313985.2 Echinops telfairi | reverse complement strand
CTAGAGACACGGAGCACGTTGTTTCAGGGTGGTTGGCATGTCCCCTCCTTGCTGGAGTCCCAGCCTCTGGACCCTCCTCCTCACTGAGCTAGAGAGGGGGTCAGTGGCCTGGGGCTGGCACTCCCCACGCACTATAGGGCCTTTGGAGACTGACCAGAGATTGTTCTCACGAAGCGTGAGGTCACCTTTCTCTCCGCTGGACTGTCTGGCTTCACAGGATGTGTTTGGGTTCTCCGGCTGAACCCATTCCAGAGTTGATTTCTGTAAGCAGCTGCGGGAGGCCCCCTCCAAGTATCCTGTCTCCTCCCCATTCCTGTAGACAGGAGAGTCTGCAGGCCTCCTGGGGACGGGAGCAATGCCAAGCCACACAAGGCTGAGGCAGCAGGGTTGGGGGGACAGCACACCAGCTTCAGAGTCAGACCAGGCTACGTTTGCATGCTCATCCTGCCAGTTTCTACTGGCAAAGCCCTGCAGAAAGGCCTGGGCCATGTAGGCTCTAGAGCTCTCGACGCTTTACCTGTAAAACTGGAAGCAATAACGAGCTCCAGGAGCCCTGCTGGCGTAGTGGGCACCAGTTTGAAACCACCTGTGGGAGAAAGATGAGGCTTTCGGCTTCCATGAAGAGCTACAGTCTCAGACACCCACTGGAGCAGGTCTCCCTATCCGATAGGGTTGCGATGAATCAGCATGGACTCAAAGAGCATGAGCTTGGTTGAGGGTTTGAATACCGACCTCACATACTCTTCGCTAAACTGTGGCCAGTGTGACTGCCAAGACGAACATAGGGTTCGCTAAGCCATGACCACACTGCCCGTGAGAGGCGCTTGACAGCTTCGAAAGGCCATCCGGTCATTGTGTGACCCAGAGCCGCACTGACATGATCACCTGGTTTGTAGCTGACAGAAAACATCGCACTGCAGGCTCTCTGAGGCCGCCTTGCTTTTGCCCCCAAATTCTTTTCTTTCTTAGCAAAATCCCCGTCCCCCACCCCCCAACTTTCCCTGGCCATTTTTGAAGACTGTCTCTCCCCTTCATCAGAGCACACAGTTGTCCGTTGACACAGGCCGGTGGCATTTGAAGTTTGCCTGCTTCCTTAGCATTGAAAAAAATTAAAAAGTACTTTTTTTTAGAATGCATCTATTCTATTCTATTCCTTATTACTCACTGTCTAGTTTTCACATGTAATGAGGCAAGTAAAAACACTGTGGCTTGGATCAGGTGCACTTTAGTCCTGAAAGTGACAGCTTTGCTCTTTAACATTTAAAAGAAGTCTTTTTTTAAAGGTTTTTAAAAAAATCATTTTATTAGGGGCACATACAACTCTTATCACAATCCCTACATACATCAATTGTGTCAAGCACATTTGGACATTCATTGCCCTCATCATTCTCCAAACATTTCTCTCCACGTAAGCCCCTGGCATCAGCTCCTCATTTTTTCCCTCCCCACCCACTCCCCGCTCCCTCGTGAACCCTTGATAATTTATAAATGCTTATTTTGTCATATGTTACATAGTTAAAAAAAAGTGCTTTTCTGTCTCAGGTGGCTGTGCAGTGATAGCCACCTGAACTGGCTTCTGAGACCTCCGCTCATTCTTAAGAAGTTTCCATTCAGAAAACCCCATGTGAGTGGAGTCATGGAACCAATGAAGAGGACACTAATTTGCAGGCCTA
>NW_022106471.1:2395165-2409685 GCF_000313985.2 Echinops telfairi | reverse complement strand
GCCGTGAACTGGCATGATTAGAGCGGGTCTGAGGCCACTGAGACTCAAACTGGCTTTGTCATTTGCTCTCCTGGTAGAGAACTGGCCGGCAGCTTTCTTTGCCTTTTTAACATTTTATTGCCCTTCAGTGAAAGTAGACGGCAAATGAGTTCCCCGTGAATGATTCGTCCCCAAAGTGCTCCCTGGTATTGGTTGCAATCCCCACAAGGTGTCAGCTCTCCCCCTAGTGCCATCTCCGGTGACCCTGGGTCCATTCATCCCGTTTCCCTGCACCTCCCTGCCTTCTCTGCTTTGGTTTGTGGTAAATACCGTCCTGGGAGTCCTGCAGGTGATTGTTCTAAGGAACACTGTGTTCACAGCTATCTGAGTTATTTTGGAGGCCCATCTATTATTTGGCTGAGATGTGGTCTCTGGGAGGGTCTTCAGTTTCCCTTTAGAATGATCTCTTAATGGTACTAGTCTCCAAGGTTCCTCCAGTCTCCGTCAGACCAGTAAGTCTGCTCTTTTGAATTAAAAATAGAAAACAAAACTTTGATCTCCTTTCTCACCCCTTCCACCTGGGATTTTCTACTTGGTCCTCGTCAGTGTGGATTGTAGTAGTAGTGGGGCCCTATCTAGTTCTTCTCGTCTCCGGTTAGATGAGACTGTGGTTTGTGTGAGCCATTAGGCCTTTGGACTAATTACTACCTTGAGACTTTAGTTCTCATTACTCAGACTTTGGATGAATTACTACCTTGAGACTTCCAGGAAGGAAGAGACCAATCATTGCTTCTTAAATGAAAAAATATTTTAAGACGCTAGATCAGCGGTTCTCAACCTGTGGGTCGTGACCCCTTTAGGGGGTCAAATGACCCTTTCACAGGGGTCGCTTGATTCATAACAGTAGCAAAACGACAGTTAGGAAGTAGAAAACAAAATAATTTTATGGTTTGGGGGTCATCATAACATGAGGAACTGTATGAAAGGGTCAGGGCATTAGGAAGGTTGCGAACCGCTGCTCTAAATGCTACTCGCCACACTAGACTGTGGCACGTTATATTTATGAACGACGATTTTTCAGGTGATCGGGTATCTGCTGAGGCTAAAGTCCCTCATCATCCAGTCCTAGAGTTCAGTCCCAATATCTGAGTCGTTTCTATTCCTGTTCTCCCTGTGTGCTCTATTATATAGAGATGAGTCTACATGCAAACATTTACAATTAGGCATGTAGAGATCTACACACACATATCTATAAAAGCATACCTATGTAAGTTGTATTGCTGTACAGCCCACCGATTTACCATACACATTTAAATGAATATCCTAGTTCAATAGACATACTACCCTAATAAACAACTTTGCATGATTCAATTCACCCAGGAGACAGATAGATGACCAGTCACGGCGGCTATTATCATAAGTCATCATATTTCTCCCTTAAGCTTCCATCAGAGAGGCTTTCCCATAGAGAAAGAACTTACTTCTCCAGAGTTAAGGTTGCAATGCTATGGCAGAGAACTCAGAGCAAAAATATAAAAATACTCGTGAAGACGTGTATAATCAAGGCGAGCAGCCTTCTACTTCTAAAGAAAACAATTCTGGACTCAACGGGCCACAGTTGTCTTCTAGTGTGACAAGTTGTGTGCTATGGTGGCCTTCAACCCAAACTAAACCCACTGCCACTGAGTCAATTCCACTAACAATGCCCCTTGAGAGGTCTAGGGTTGCTTTTCAGTATGTGTTGAATACCGAGGACGAGGCGAATGTACCTGGGTAGTGCAAACAAAATTCACCCACAATTTCCAGCCAAAAGGTTAGAGTCCAACAGGAACCTTAGAATAAAAGCCTGCTGATCAACCTGTGAAAAATCGACCCTTGAAAGCCCAGTGGAGCCTAGCTCTATTCTGATACACATCAGGCCACCATGATTGGTAGCACAAGTCTTCGCATTGAGCCAACTGTTTGAAGTACAGAGAAACTTCCTCTCTCTAAAGAATCCATGTGCCCTCACATTCTGGATCCTTGTCCAATCCACAGCAATCTATAGACACACCTTTGGCTTCCTACCAGATTCTATGGTGTGAGTTCCCCTTGGGAGCAGGTAGCCAAGAGTTATCCCAATATAGAAAGAAGGCTTCTCTAATCTCAGGAACTGAATATAATGCTTAATAGCCCTCCAAGTATCTAAGACATTGATGTAGTGGTCAACAGGCAAAAAACAAAGATCAACAAATAGCCTCAGCTTCCTGCCGAAGAAAGTAGACCGCAACCAAGAAAAATCAACATCCAAAGATGCTGATGGGAGAGCATAGGCCTTCCAAGAGTGGTTACCAAATGTATCCTGAAACTGGGTGATTTTTAAAGCAACTTCCACAAGCACTAGCTGCTGCCTCATCCAGTGGAAATCTCTGAGCCCCAAAGATGACCTGGGAGTCAGTACTGTGATGCAAAACAGCATGCGCTTGTCTACTGGATACAAACAGGATTGTACTCTTTGCAGGAGTTCATTCTGTATTTAACGAGCATTTTATCCCATGCTTAGAAAGTTGGGTCTGCGTATTCATTCGTTTTCAGTGCCTTCTACATACCTGGTTCCTGATACTGAAGGGAATACGTTGGTAAGCCAAGAGCTTGCAGCACAGTGCACAGAGAAAAACTAATTACACAAATAATGAATTGCAATGGCTGGTAAGCTAAAGTACAGGAAACCATTAAAAAGGATTACCACGTGGGCCTGAGATTGGACATGGTCAGAGAGACCTTCTCAGAAGTAGTGTTGAATTGAGACCTTAGGGGTTAGTAAAATTTAGATAAGCAATGCTTGGAAGAAAGCAAACACATGTAAAATAGGGACAAGGTATATTTTAAATGAGGCAATGCAGCCAGGGGGGGAGGACTGGGAGGAAATGATTCAGGACCTGTGAATCTTGTCAGTGTCCTGCAGTCAGCCATGTACCCTGGGAAGCAGGAAAAGGATTTTGGGCAAGGATGAGGCGGCCCCATCTGTGATGTGTAAGCTCATCTAGCTGCTTTGGGACTAGATTGCACAGGGATAGGTGACGATTCAGGGACACCAGTTAAGGAGACAGAAGTTGTTGCAGCCGGAGCATCGTTGTGTTTGTTCCTTTCCATGCAGGCGAGCTCTTTTCCTTGAAAACATGACTTCTTGTGCACCATAGAGGCAAAGGCTAGGCAACATGTAGTAAGGCAACATCTTAGAGACCTCACACCCCTTAGTTCAGGGTGTGGGTTCGCTCGTTGGTTGTGGGCTTGGGTTTACTTGTGTCCCCGAAAAAGATATGTTGACATCCTAGCCCCCATGCTCGGGAACATAAGCTTATTTGGAAATGGAGTTTGGGCACATGTAATCACATGTAATCACCCCATGCCTGATGTCCCTGTAAGAAGAACCAGAGACACGAGCCCTCCAAGAAAAGAAAACCAGGTGTAGACACAGACAGGCACACAGAGGAGGCCGTATGACGGCAGAGGCAGAGATTAGAGCTATGAGCTTACAAAGCCAAGGAACACCAGAAGCCACGAGAAAGGGTGGGAACCGATTCTTCCCTCGAGCCGTCAGAGCGAACACGGCCCCTGCCGACAGCTTGACTCAGGACCTCGAACTTCTGGCACTGTGAGAAAACACGTTTCTGGTATTGTCAGCCGCCCACTCTGTGGTCATCTGTTACAGCGGTCCTAGGAAACGAATCAAGCTCCCCGCTGAGTTAGCAAAACTGGTGACGAGGTGGACATTCTCTGTGCGTCGTTCTGTGGCGGATGGTTGCTTTCTGTGGTCTGACAGCTTCCGGCCCCAAGCGGTCCGTCCTTGCAAATCAGAGAACAGGAAAAAGACTCTTTTTTTCTTTTCTTTTCCCAAATAGCAAGTCACATTCCAAAAGTGCTCTTGCCATACCAGCAAATACAAGTGTTGATACCATATAAGCTTACAAGTTAGATTTAGCTAAAAATAGGAGAGGAACGGAGGGCAGGCAAATTAACTGAAAGCCTGGTTTTGTAGAGTACACTGCTCAGAGGGATTCTCCTCCCTGCTCAGGACAGTCTCCTTCCTGGACCAGGTGGGGTCTGTGGAAGAGGCAGCAGTTAGGGAAGGACGTGGGACAGGTTGTAAAGTCAGAAGAGAGGTAAGGGCCCGGGCTCGGTCCGATGATGCCTTCAGGCCATAGAAATAGAACCTGGAGAGGAAAAGGTGGTGGGACAGTAGGTCTTGAATGAACCCCTACTCATAATGTTTCATCAGAACGAAATATTGCCTCATCCTGCGCCATCTTCCACAATTGTCGCTATGTCGGGGCCCATTGTTGTAGCCACTGTGTCAAGCCAGCTCATGACGGGCCCCGCTATTTCTCACTGACCCTCTATCTCACCCAGCAAGATGTGCTCCATCAGGGACTGATTCCTCATGACAGCACGCACGTCAGTAGTCTGTAAGACAAAGTCTCGCCGTCTCTGCTAACTGCACTTTTTCCAAGACAGATTTGTTTATTTCTTCGCCACCCCTGTAATTCCCAGGTACTGGAAATGAAGTGCGCAAAGCTCCTCAAGGTTTTTCCAAGTGGAAGTCCCCCCCCTCCCCCAAAAGTCCACATCTAATGAACTGACAAAATCCATCGAGCATTAGAAGCATCCTTTATTTACCCCTAAGCTGCCAAAGGCATTACTATAGTGTATACCTACCCCGCCCCATTCCAAAAGGAGTTGAATTGTACTTTTATTTTTAACTCTTAAAGATTGTCCCTCCCATCTAATTCTATATTATATGTCTAACAAACCATGCTCCCCAGACCGTGAAGAAAAATAAGCTTCGTCCAGCCAGGGGGAAAATGACCACAGGTATTAAGAATTAGCCCAGTCTGAATTCATGAGACATTTCCGGTATCATGAAGATGAGACATTTGGAAACCGGGTCCTGGTCTTTTTTCAGGCCTAACTCTCTATGTGCTGTATTGTATCATTTGGAAAAATATAGGGGCTCCGTGGAGGCCTGAAAACAATTTTGAGGTTGGATAACTTAAATGAATGCTTTTTACTCCTAAATGAAGCCCAGATTTTGTGTGCAATAAATTTTCCATTTCAGTGTCTGGCCATTCATAAACATCAGCCGTAGCGTTTCGGGGCTTTAACCACTGTCTTTGGCTTCCATTTGAAAGGCACGCTGGCAGAATCGTAGAAAACCCTACCTGAAGAGAAGACGAGTCTAGGAAATCTTCAGCAGGTTTCTCAGAGCCAGCAAAGCCGGGGTCAGCCTTGGGGCAGGCAGCCAATTGCCCAGTCAAACTTAAGAGGCACCCTAAAGCCCCGTGTTCCTCCAGAAAGTCACCGCAATAGCTTGCCAGAGCACCCCAAAGGCCCACCCTTGACGCTCTTCAGAAACTAAAGGTTTTCTTATTTAAGTTTAAGGTTCAGCTGATCTAGCAAAAGCCTAAACTAACACAGGCTTAACCTATTCGGATGAAACTTGTTTCTCTCTCACATGGAACCCTCTAGACTAGAGATAAACCACTCGGACCAGCCTGGTAGCTCCGTGCCGGCAAAGTGCCAGGCTCTTCGGTCTTATTTCTCCATTTCTAGAGGCTGACCCCTCGTTGGCACAGTTCAAGACAGTTCAAAGGAAGGGTTACCCACCTCTCAGTCTGTAAAACTGTGGGTGCTTGTGAGTTGCTATGATGCTAGAAACCCTGCCACTGGGATTTCAAATACCAGCAGGGTCACCCACCTCAGTGAAGAGGTTTCAGCAGAGCTTCCAGTCTAAGACAGACTAGGAAGAAAGGCCTAGCAAGCTACTTCTGAAAATTAGCCAGTGAAACTCGTGGATCACCAGCCAATATTGCCTAATTCACTTGCTCTTGATAGGTCATCAGAAGAGATCAGTCACTAGAGGAAGACACGAGGTTTGATTAAAAAAAAAAAAACAACAACAGAGGACCAGAGAGAGTGTAGGAAACCTCCAGTGAGATGGATTGGAACATGTTAGAGATTAAAGATGGCCCGGGACCAGTCGTACCATTGGCTTGATGGTGGCTAGCAACAGTAAGAGCATAATTTACACACATCACTTCTGCTCGCTGCCAGTAAGAGCATAATTTACACACTCACTTCTGCTTGGACAAGATTAGAAGATGTGTCACAACTCTAGAAAGCTCAAAGGATTGAAAATGATATGAGCATTTCTCCAGCGAGGGCATCAGAGGGTGCTGAGAGTCAAAGGATGAAAAAAAAAAAAAAAATGGGGCCCAGGATATCCGGGGAATGGGTAGCAGAGGAGAGTTTGAACACAAAACAGATTCGCAAATGTATACTCTTCCTGGTGGCCGGCTCTCTGGAGTTTCAGGGTTCGTTCTTTCCATTCTGACAGAAGCTGAGCGCGATGGAGAGTCCAGAGTTGAGAGTTAAACAGAGGTGGGTTCACAAATCATTTCTACCACTTCACCTGCAGGGAGACTTGGGCAAAGTATTTAGTCTTTCTGAGTCTCTTCTGCTACATTTTTGAATAAGGATAGTAGCCAACAGTTCTGTGGACAAAATGTCAAATATAGAACAATGAGGCCCAAGCCCAGCACAGCGTGTGCTCTGTGAATGCTAGATGCCATTACCAAGAACACTCTCACTGCTTGACAAGCCCATCGGTGAGCACGGGTCAGGAGTGTGCTTGGCCTGTGTGATAGGTCCATGTGATGGGAAAGTGGTGTGCTTGTGCGGCGCTGAGACACTAGAGCAGCGGTTCTCAACCTGTGGGTCGCGACCTCTTCTGACCCTTTCACAGGGGTTGCCCGATTCATCACAGTAGCAAAATGACAGTGATGAAGTAGCAACAAAAATAATGTTATGGTTGGGGGGTGGGGTTGGGGGGTTACCACATGAGGAACTGTATGAAAGGGTCGCAGCATGAGGAAGGTTGTGAACCCCTGCTCTAGAGGTATCCCTGCCAGTACCAAGGATGAAGGTGCTTGGCTCCTAACCAGAAGGTTACACGTTCAAGTTCACCCAGAGGCACCATGGAAGAAAGGCCCAGGGATCTACTGATGAAAATCATCCATGGAAATCAACTTCATGGCAAGTGGGGTAAAAAACCCACTTAGACCACAACTCACTTGGCAATATACAGAAATATATATAGGAGCAAATCGTTCCGCTTACTATGACTGTGAAGCTTCCCTCCATTGGGGGAGAAGCATGTGGGCCGTTGCAGGCCTGGGGAGAGACAGCATCTTAAAGATGGCATTGTGCCGCACTGTGCAAAAGAAACCCTCCGTCCCTTACCCGGGAGCCTCTCTCTAAGGAGCAGGGTGAGGCCGGGTTTGTGTGCCAGCTAAATAAGTCATTTGACAGTGTTACATTTTCATATCCAAGCTAAACAAGTGTTCTTGGCCACATAAGCTCAGTCGGTTTATCCTCTGGCACCGATTTTTTTTTGTTAAGACAAATACCTCGGCATAAATAAAAACAATAAGTAGAAAGGTTACAGGAATGATGGCTCTAAGTGGTTAGAGTCCTATTTAACTGGGGATGTGGAATAGTATCAGAAACATGGTCTCAAGGGCATTAACTGGGAGGGACTGAAAAATATATATAAAACAGTTCACGCTAGGTCATGAACTGTGTCATGGCTTTCACGCGCTCTGCCCCAGGGCCACACTGCTTATTCAAATCATGGAAAGGTTCATTACAGTAACATCATTACTGAGGCCCCTCCAATTGCTTATTAAAACCAGGCTCTTAGGAGATGTAATTGCTTCACATCTGCTGGACAAGATCTATGGAAAGACCAACAAGCAGGGCTCACTAGACCAGATACCACCAACGAGAAGAGCCTGGGCAGTTCCCAAGTTTCTAAAACTCTGGTTTTAGAAAAAGCAGAGTTCAGAAACAATGTTTAGGGCATGCACATGGGCTCAGACTGTTCAGCACCATTTGCTTCCTCCTGAACTGACAAATGTTTTCAACTCCCTCCACCTCCTGAGTAATGCAGACCTGAAGTGTACCGCTGCCATGGGACCGCTGCATAAGCGATCGCCTTCCGACTCGGAAGAGTGGGGTTTTCGTAAGCCAGCCCTCACAAACAGTACTTAGGCCACTTGATCCTGTTTCTTGGCTCTGTTTTCTCCAGTCCTATTCTTCTTTTACTTATTTTAAAACTTTTATTGACATTTAATTCACAAATCATACAATTCAATAATCCAATCATTTTAAGAAGCATTGTATAATCATCACCACAATCCGTTTTTAGGACTTTCTTCATTCTGTGCTCATTGTTTTTGTTTGTTTTGGTTTTCATTTGTATTACAATCCATACATATAGCCATATTGTCAAACATATCTTTGCATATGTCGTCATCAGCTCTTTCAAAACATTGTCTTTCTACTTGAGCCCTGGCATTAGCTCCTCAGTTTTCCCCCTCCCACTCCTATCTTCCCTCCCTTCCCCATGCGCCCTTAATCATTTATAAATTCTTTTTTTTTTTCATGTTTTATACCAACTGCTGTCTCATTTCACCCACTTTTCTGTTGTTCATCCCCCTGGGATGGGGACCATACACTGATCATTGTGATCAGTTCCCCCTTATTCCTCCCCACCCCTCCTTACCCTCCTAGTATCACTGCTCCCCTTATTGGCCTTATTGGTTTATCTGTTCTGGATTTCCTGTGTTTCGGGCTCTTATCTGTACCATGTTCTGGTCTAGTCAGATTGGTAAGATAGAATTGGGGTCATGGTATTTGTGGGGGAGGTGGGGGAATCATTAAAGAACTATACTGCACCCTGACTGACTCTTCTCTTCCTTGTGGCCATTCTGACAGGGGGGTGTCCAGTTAACTACTGATGGGCTTTAGGTCTCCACTCTGCTCTCCCCTCATTCCCATTGATAATGCCTTTTGTTTGTTTTGTTTTGGGTCTTTGATGCCTGATACCTGATCCTGTCAACACCTCATGATCACCCAGGCTGGTGTGCTTCTTCCATGTGGGCTTTGTCGCTTCTCAGCTACATGGCCGCTTGTTTATCTTCAAGCCTTTAAGACCCCAGATGCTATATCTTTTGACAGCTGGGCACCACCAGCTTTCTTCACCACATTTGCTTATGCACCCATTTTGGATTGTGTCAGCGAAGGTGAGCATCAGAGTGCTGTGTTAGTAGAACCAAATTTCTTGGTTGCAGGAATGCTTCGGTTCTCCAGTCCTATTTTGTCTCCCCACTGCCCCCCACCCCTGCCCATGTCAGTTTAAGCCAAATAAGTATAGATATGTCATCCTTTTGTATAATGATACAGTTTAGCCAAACCCACCTACACCCACCCACCCAAAAAAAAGAAATAACACTTTGAGTGGATTTGAATGGATTCTGACTCAAATAGCAACCCTATAGAAGAAATAGAACTGTCCCAGAGGGGTTCCAAGGCTGTAATCTTGACAAAGGAGATTGACACATCTTTTTCCTGCAAAGCGGCTTCGTGGGTTCAAGCACCAAACTGTCATGCTACCGGAGCCCCTTTGATTCTGGGTCAAGGAGGGTTTTTATCACCAGGCAGGAGATGACATTTGTAAATTCTTTCTGTCGCCTAAAACATTTTCATCCTTGTTGGCTGTAATGGTTGGTGACTCGGAGGTCCGCAGAGTGAGTCCTCCTTTAGTTAGATTTACTAATTCATTCATTTGTGTAACTCACAGATAAGTCATTGCGCTTGCCTACATAGGTACAGGTTACACAGGAGCACGGGCCAGCCTTCCTGTTAGCCTCAGGACAGAGTTCATTTCGTCCCCATGTGGGTGGAAAGACTATGATAGTTTACTATATTTTCTCTGTCCAAGTATTTTATTAAAATATTTTTAAAGACTATGAGATCAAGGTGTCCCTTTGAACACACGGGTTTTGTGGAACTGCAGACTCGGGAGATGTTTCAGCCTCTGCAGTGACATCATGCTGATAGATTACCATGGACTCAGATAACAATAGTATCTTCACACATGTGCATAGTAAGTAAAACCCTCACAGATGGTGGGTGGCATTGTTCCCATGGTGGACAGATGGACAGTAAAACCCTCACAGATGGTGGATGGCATTGTCTCAGTTTAGCCTTACTCATCGCCATATGAGCCTGCATTTCCTAATGAACAGGATAAAGGTCATCAGAGAGTAGACAGGGGCTTGGATCTTTCTCTTGTTCAAGGAGCTTAACTTTCTCCTGAGGGTCTTGGGATCCCAGTGGTGTGAAATCCTAGCCAATCAGACCCTGGGTAGAAGACAGATCTAGCTCCTTACCAGCACCCGTTGGAAGGGTGTCAAGTTCTAGATTCCAAAAGCAACTTCTATACTCAGCTTCCGTGCACCGCATGGGCCCTATGAGGCAAAGAAATGAATTGCTGCGTATTTTAGTCATGGTACAAAGCACTCCAAAAGGCAGTGGTTTAAAACAAACGTTAATTTTTGTTGCTTGGGTTAACTCGGCCTCACTAGATGCAGAGTTGTCCTGGAGGTCTCTCAAGGTTACAGTCAGAACAAGGCTAGAGCTGGAGACGTGGGAAGGTTGAGTGGGCTAGAGATTCAAGCTGTCCTTCGCTCATATCTCTGTCCCTGGGGACTCCTACACCTCACCACCACCAACAGCACAGGAGCTTGGGTTTCTTATATGGCGGCTCAAGGCACCAAAAACAAGAAGTGGAAGGTGCTAGTTGTCTTTAAGTGAGGCTTAAAACTAGCACACGTTCCCTTGGTCATTTATCTTGCACTGTTCAAAACTGTCCCACAATTTAAGGGAGTAGAGAAATACGCTCCTCCTCACAGTGACTGTGGAGTGGCATGTATGTGCAGGGATCGGAGGTGGGGATACTGGTGGCAGCATCTTTGTAGACAAACTAGCACCACCACAAACAGAAATAGAGAATTCTTTGGACGAGAAGAAATTCTGTCAGCCAAGGACTGCTCTAACAGTGGTCCCCTTCCTACTATTCCTGGGTGGCCTCATGACTGAAGTAGCAAAGTGAAAGTCGAGCAAATATAATTGTTTTAAGTATTTTTCAGTTAATAACAACATCAACCCTCGACTTCCATAGATCAGGCAGATATAAAAGATCACAGCCTTTGGAAGCCCTGCGGGAAGGTCCACTCCACGCGTGGACTCGATGAAATGGGTTTGATTTGGCTTTGTTCAGTGACATGCTCTTCAAATACAGAATTCCCAATATTTTTACAATTTGGAAACTTGGCTCTAACTTAGATCACAAATAAAACCTGAAGAAAAAAGCAAATGTAGTTTTTACATGTTGCATTTTTTTTAACCACCTCTCTCTCACAGACACACACACAAGAGCTGGTTGTTAGCAAAAAGGATACAGTGTTTTTTAAAAGGTTAGATGTTTGTTTAAAATACTTTCATAAATTACTGTTAGGTCTCAGAGGAAATCAAAACTGCAATTACTGTGATTCTAGAAAAAAGGGCAATTGGAACATCCCATAAACTTAAGGGGTTTATAAAAGTCAATGTCTTAAATTCTTTCATTACTAAGCAAGAAAAAAAGAAAACAAATGCGCTAAGTGCTTGGTTAAAATGTACACAAGAATATAAAAACCCATCAATAGGAAGCAGGAATAATGACTCTGAATGAAAGTATTTTTGAAAAACAAACAAACACAGAATTGAGAAATAAATCCAAAATAATTTCTTTGGAAATACCAATATTGGTGACAAATCTATAAAAGTCAACTTTGAAAAATTAAAAACATGTAAAAATGTTTAATATTAAAAATGAAAATGGGGTATCACCATCCATGAGGAAAGTTGTTTAATTGTGAGAATTTTCGGTGCAAACTACAAATCTTTGCAGTTGCCTCAACACCTTAATATAATGGATGATTTCTAAAGAGAGTATAAATTACATAAATGGACTCAGGAAAAAGAAGATCACGACTTGTTTTCCATTTAGATTTAACATTGAGGTCATCAAAGAAACACACTCAGGAGGGAAAATAAACATGTTGGTAAAGTTTTTCGAGAGAATTCTCTTATATGTTAATGAACAAGGTACTCTGTTATTTCGGAAATATAGAATATATAAAGAGGTTAAAAGCTTCCTCATTTGTCTTGTGGAGCTAGCATAACCTAACTCACAAAAATAGAAAACAAAAAGGAAATTGACTAATCTCATATCTAAAATTGCATCCCAAACTCCTGAATCAAGAATTAATGATTGATTCCACAACTACATTTTTAAAAATCATACTTCAACCAATTCATGCTTATCTCAGAAATGTAAGGGAAGTTTATCATAGAGAAAGAATATTGATAAAATTTTCCCCAGCAAAATGAAAAAATATTATTGTCTTAATTGATACAAAAATGATGTTTAGTATATGTAAGAATATTTTAACTCTTTAACTGGCACTAGAGTTTTTTTAATTAGTATGAATAAGATCTATCAATATGATTTTATTGATTAATATCAAAAATATATTTAATACTTTATTGAATATTTTCAAACACTTAGCAAACTAGTGATAAAAATATATTTTACCAGAAATAAAAATGTCTCTCTCAAAATTACTATATATTTATCATTTGTAGTAAGCATTACCATTAAATACTAGAGTAAGAATTTTTTTAATCCAGCTTTAGTTGTTATTAACAGTATTTTGGACATTCTAACCTATGCAATAAGACAAGAAAGAGATATTGGAAATGAAAAGTCAAAAACTACATCAAGAGGAAAATCTAAATACAAAATTAATATACCCAAGCAACTGTACTAAAATTAAGAACAGTTAAACTTTACAATAACAACAACTTGCTAGGAATAATTTTTTTTAAGCAGGCATAAGCTTCCTTTAAAAAAACACAACTCTTTCCTGGAATATCCTTTCTGGATGAGAAAATTCAACCTTATAAGTCAATTTTTCCCAACTTAATTTATGGATTAAATTACTTTAACTAATTCAAGTGACTCTAACATTCATCTAGATCTAGGAGAATGTAAGGATGAGAATCTTGCAGATTAGTTCATTGAAAATAGCAAAAATGTACTTATAATACCAGTATGATCATTTATTTTAAAACTACAATAATTGAAACCTTGTTACTATATAGACAAACTCACTAGAAAAATGAAACAAAGATCCGAGAAATAAATGAGAATAACGAATGATAAAGGTAAAGGTGCTAGTCATCTTATAGCAACCCTGTGGGTCGGAACTGACCCCAGGCATTGAGCTTGGTTTGTGAGAGGGTTGTATTGAATCAATTATTAGAAATTTTTTGATGACTTACAAATGGTAATGGCACATTCACCCACCCATTTAGAAAAAAAAACAAAAACAAGTTTATTAAGTTATACCTTATACTAACATATATTCCAGATGATAATAGCTAGACATTGAGCAATTTCATGTGCCAAAGCTATGTACATGCATAATTCTACTTAATCCTCATGATAATGCCTTGTGTTGAGCAATCAATAACCCTTTTTATAGATCAGGAACACCTATAGAGGGGTTGGCTAATTATCCAAGATCACAACAAGGTTGTAGAATCAGGTTTTGAATATCAGTAATTTGATTTAAACTTTAGGCTCTATAAATATATAAAAGTGAAACTATGAAACGGTTGTTGGAAAAAAGGAATAATGAAGACTGTTCTAATTCAAATAAAAGATGGGCTCTATAAATCGATAAAATTGTTTAACTTACGTTCTTCAAAAATAAAGAAAATAAACCTAACAAAAATCTCAAATCCACTGAGTCGATTCCAACTTATAGTGACTTTATAGGACACAGTAGAACTTCCCCCTGTGGGTTTCCGAGACTATAACTCTACCGAAGTAGAAAGCTTCATTCTCCTCTTACAGAGCAGCTGGTGGTTTCAAACAGCTGACTTTGAGATGAGCAGCCCAACAAATAACCCATGATGCCAACAACATAAATCCCTCTTTAGACTCACACAGTCATGCAATAAGGCCAAATGCAGGAAGATCACAGGCCAGTGGGTGGAAAGTCTTGTAGATCCAGTGGCGATAGAAGCATCAGGGCTCTGGCTGCATCAGTGTAGCCACATCAGGCTCATCGTCAGTGATGTCTCACAGGGAGTGAGTGTATCTAGCCTCCAATGAACTATTTATCTCCATGGCCCCTCCCAATTAGGTCACCAACCTGCAACCTGATTGACAGGCTAGACTCCACTCCTTCACAAATTGACACAGATTATGTAACTACCACACTATCTATGTGTGCATGTGCATATATATAGTACATTTCTATTATATATAAAATTGAGCAAAGTATTTGAACTGGCAAGTCATCCAAGATGAAATACATATAATAAAATGAGGGCTGCAATCAATGAGATGAAACAAAACATATGAACTGTTGAATGGAAAGCTAATTTGCTCTGTAAACCTTCACCCAATCCACAATAAAAAATGTAAACCAAAAAATGCACATAAAAACTATTTCATCTCACAAATAATAAAACAATTAATAAAATTAAAGCAATATCATTCCTTCTGAGAATTAAATTGGCAACTTTAAAAATTCAATAAAATTT
>NW_022106471.1:2384841-2392064 GCF_000313985.2 Echinops telfairi | reverse complement strand
TTTCAGTTCCATTTCATTCAAATAACACTTAGTAAGCACCTTCGGTGTGCCAGGTGTTATAAATAGAAGCCTTGTCTGCACCCTAAAAGAGATCCACAGACAGATAGCATTAGCACGGGTGTTCAGCGACCTCTGTTAAGCGCTTGCTATGAACTAAGCTTTCCTAAGTAAGCCCATTTTATTCTCACTCTCATCCTGATGTAGCTATTTCCTATCCCAACGTTCCAGATGAAAAACCTCGAGAAACAGGAAGATGTACAGTCAGACCAGAGCGGGGAATGCAGGGCAAACAGAGAGCGGGCGAGTTCCTAACCCCCGTGTGGCATGCGTCAGGGCAGTTCTAGAAGTTGGCCCAGGATGTCGGGAGACCCCTGGGAAGGCTTTGAGACCAGCCTGGGTGTGTGGAGAAGCGGGCTGGACTAGAACCTGGGAAACGATGGGGGCTGCCATTATTTGTGTTTATATGTTCAAGTATTCATGGTCAGGGGTGAGATGGTGGAGGGCGCGGGAGGGATGCTTAAGGTGACAACAGCATCTGAGCTAATAGTCCTTTGGCTGCAAATAAAATAAACCAACTCCCGCTAGATTATGTGGTTGCTGGAAGCCCGAGTGCCTCTCCCGGGGCGCTCTAGGGCAGCCATGCTGCCTGACCGTGGAGCCCAGGCAGTTGCTGCTCACCTCCGCTTCCCTCTGTGCACCCGCATCACTCCTCTCTCCTTGCAAGCTGCCTCTTTCTGCTGCTCCCTGATGGTGCTAAAAGACACTTGCTCCACCGTTCCCGCTTACATCCCCTCTGTTCCAGAGCCTGGTTCTGATGAAACACTGAATGCTTGTCTTCCAGTCATAATTCCAAAACTTCACAAGACACCGAAACTGATTGGCCTAACTCAGGATGGGAGCCCATCTCTGGCCCAATCAGCTACAACCAGGATCGAGATCAGAGACTACAAATATGGCTCCTGGGGTCCATTTGTTTGTGGGGTCATTTGATTAGTGTCTGTCTCCCCCTCTTGACTCTGTGTTTCACGAGAGCAGAGCCTGGTTGTTGTTGTTGTTGTTGTTGTTATTGCTCAGTCCCATATCTGGAGAACCTTATAGGGGTCCATAACATAGCCAGCACTCAAGCATCATTTGTCAACTGAATGAATGCCCAAAGGAATTGACAAACAAAGAGAATCATAAAAGGGGCACAAAACATCATTAAGTCACGGAACCCAGATTGCCTCCATTCCTCATGCATCTAATTCATCACTAGAACATCAACTATGACATGATAAATCTACAATAAACAAGTGTTGCCGTCTAGCCTGGGAACCAACTCTCATTTACAAGAATGATTAAACTTACAGACAATAGCCCAGGTTCCAGATTTTTAAGACAAAGTTTGGAAATGCATTCTATTGGTCATCTGAGAAAGAGCTACAGCCCTCCAAACAAGAGAACCAATGGAAGAAGTAGGTCGGAGAGAAAAAAGGTATTTGTCAGAAGAAACTTGGCATCTCGGTAATACTTTTTTCCATCTGATTATTTTAGTATTCTTACTGTTAAATTCAATTTCCTTAGCTGACCTCTGTTCATTGGAAACTATTTGGTTTCATCTGTGAGAGCCGTGACATATTTTTAATCATCTCTGAAGGCCAGATCTGTCTCCATTGAGCATGTCTGATATCCAAACAGATGTTTTATAGCAGTCTACACACATGAGCTCACCCCTGGCAAGCCTCTTGCACACAATCAGCCCGTAGCTCTTCTCGCACCAGCCTTGCCACCCCACAAACCCGAATTCAGCTCTCACATCTGGGTTTGATGCCTAACCACAGTAACAGGAGCATCCAGCCCTAGATTTTCAACTTAATAATATTAACTTAATAAAAATAAATAAAAGAACTAATGGCCAACTGGAAAATATGCAGTACAAAGAGTTAGTCAAATTAAGTAGTACAAAGAGCTGGGCAAGCTGGATGCATGTGATGGTCAGTGCCAGGTGTCACCATTCTGTGATCTGATGTAAGAGGAGGTTACTTGGGAGGGGGTGAAGGTTGGCCTGTATCCAATACATAGCCGACACCTGGAAAAGCTCAATCAAGCTCTTGATCCTACCTCTGACTCACCACCCTATGACCTCTGGTTCTTGGGATGGCAGCCGGCAGCTGCTACCTGACCTGTGGATTTTAGGTTGCACCCATTCCTGCAACTACATGAGTCAGGAGTTGCCTCCAGACTGACACCTGACCCACAGGTTTGGGACTTTCCAGCGTCCACAACTGTGCGAACCATTTCCTTCACTAGTTTTGCTCCTTGAAAGAGCCCCGCTAACACACTGCCCGCCCCCTGCCACATCCCCTAAGAAAAATTCAGATTCAAGGTTTCTAAAGCAACTCAAATTTTTATGGAATCGGAAGACATCAGGGCTGAAAACCTGGACACCATCTAGATAGCACAACACAGTATTTTACAGATAAAGAAGCTGAGGCCCTTAGAAAGGGACTCACTCATGGTGGCATAATGAGTACACGGTGACAGAATTGTGCCCCTAAGTCCCAAACCACAGGGCAGACCACAGGCCCGTACCTCCAGGTTCTTGTTTCTGCTCGCGTGGAGACTGTCCATGTCTTCAGTTCAAAGCCTGAGTAGAAACTAAACTCTGGCCAACAGGATGTTTCATCCCAGCACCACCATGATCATCTCAGAGTGTGCCGCCCTGGAATGTAGATAAAAGGTTTTATTGATAAACAATTCTTTGGATTAGGCAACAAGAAAGCACCAGTACCACCCCCTCCAAAAAATGTATTCTTAAAGGAAATAGGGTCACATTTCGAGTGGGAAGACCAAGGGAAGCACATAGGATTCTGGGGGCCCGGCCCCTCGAAGACGTCCAAATGGACCATGAGGATGGGGCTAAGGAG
Organism: Echinops telfairi; assembly: GCF_000313985.2. Taxonomy (NCBI): domain Eukaryota; kingdom Metazoa; phylum Chordata; class Mammalia; order Afrosoricida; family Tenrecidae; genus Echinops; species Echinops telfairi. The sequence continues at coordinate 2,389,158 of NW_022106471.1, read as the reverse complement.
CCCCAAACTCGCAGCCATGTCAATGGACCCTGAGGCTCCACGACTCTAAACTGGCGGGGGACTTGGCCTTGCTACGAAGTCCTGCTCCACCTCAGACACCCCCGGGGATGGAAGCATTATCTGAATGGGAGGCAGGGCTCCTCTGAAAACCTCCGGACGAGACTGATCCTGCCTCAGAGACAACCATCAAGCAGTTGGGAGCAAGGCTTGTCCTGACAGACATTCGGAGAAGAGTACCAAGTAGCGTATGGTCTTTACCAAGATACACAGATTCGTGGAAGGCTCATCGTGTGACAGGCTTGGCATCTGGCAATAAAAGAAGAAATCGATGCAAAGATGGGAAGTCAGCAAGAACCGGATCACGTGCTCTATTGAGGCATCTTGAGTCCACGGTAAAGGTAGTGGGAAAGGATTGGAGAACTTTGAACCGGGGAGTGAACGGGCCTGGTTCTGCAATAGACCCACTTCCCAAAGATCCCAGCCATGGAAAATGCCATGGGTTGGGGATGGTAAATCGTTCTGGAAATATGACATTATGGAGAGGGTTGCCCAGCTGAGCTGATCATTTGTAATTGCTGTCAGTCCATCCTACACCTTAACAAAAGAAAGAGAGAAAACCCTAGGGGGCCCTTCTACCCCCTCCCCCCTCCCCCCATGGGGTCACCATAAATCAAAATGGGTTGCATGGCACCTGGTTTGGTTTTTTGGTTCGTGTTCTGGAAAGATCCCTTGACAGCTGTGTGGAAATGGAGCGGAGCCAAGTGCTACCTTGTGGAATGCCACGTACAAATCTTGTGAGACACGGTTTGCATTTTTCGTCCGCGTTTGGGATGCCGCTGTGGAAAGCAGATAAGCTTCTGAGGCAGGCAGAGCGAGGTCTGGATCCCAGGTCTACCGCTTACTGACTGATCTTGAGCGAGATATTGAAATAGCTCTGCAGCCTCCGCTTCCTCCCTGGACAGAGAAGATAGCCCTACTTAGCGCCTAGGATTCTTATCATAAGTCCGGTGATGTGCCCTGGCATTTCAGAATTGTCAGGAGAGCGCCGTCACACATCCCACTGAGCCACCGCGCAGCAGGAGAGCTTGTTGCCCTTCCCTCCGAGATTGTAAGTGGAGCCCTCCTCTGCGAATGTGTGCGAATGATTGGCCTTCGTACTTTTTAAATGAGGAAGCAGAGGTAAACTGAGGTCAAAGCCAAATCATGGCCCTAATTCAAACCACCCAAATACAATCTACTGCAGAGAATTCAGCCGGGCTCCCTCAAGGCCCGCGCAGACACCGTGAGGGCTTCCATCGCCCTAGCACCCCCTTAACCAAACACAGTGCAGATTTGCTGGCGTGCGTTACACGGAGAACATCTGGCCTCCCTGTTACCCTCCAGCAAGCAAAAAATGATGTCGTGTAAACTGATCTTCAGGCCAATTATAGGGTCTAAGTGTTACAGTGTTTGTGTTGGCTCTTCTGGCTCCAGGTTTTAAGAACTTAATTTCTAGCCACACCCCTCCTCTGAAGACCTAATTACTTCTTACTGTAAATGGCCCCATGGATTTATTTATGCACAGTCTGCACCTTTTCTCGGGATGATAAGTGTGGGGAAATGTACCCTCCTTCAACTGTGTGTGCAAAGCCCCATGGGCAGTCCTCTCAAGAACTTCCTTACAGGAGGAAAGTAGCCACCCAAGGCTCCAAGACTGAGGCTCCCTGGGAAAGGGCTCACCAGGAGCCAGAAACCCTGATACTTACAACCTCCAGCTCACCTTTCTACCTGGGGCAAGGTCATTCCTGTGTCTGAGCCTGCTGTCCCATCTACAGAGACCACTCCACTGCAATTACCCTTCAGTCACTGTGAGCCAGGCAGGCCCTAGTCCAAGCCCTTGGCCAGCAGTGATTAATTTAATCCTTACAATGACCATGAGAGGTTGATCTTGTTGTCCCCACCCCACATCACACAGTGGAGATGTGGCAGGACTGTGAGCTCGATCCCTCCTCTCTGGCTGCTTAAGATTGGTCTGGAGTCCTGTGCTAAGCTCTAAAATGCCTGTGGGGGGCACCCATGGAGCTCAGCACAGCAGAGAAGCAGAGAGCCCAGGCACAGCCCCTAGCTCCGGCTTCTCCCCTACCCGACGCAAGTCTCTCTGGGCTAATGGGCTGTAGTGGCAGCTGGAGGACTGACCTAGGGGTGCTATGCGCCCCACTTCACCCCCATCCTCTACATCCTCTTCCCTCCAGCTGATATGAGGGAATCATCTTCCATTCTGTGGGTCCTTTCACACCTTTTGAAGACATCTGGGGATCCTTCTCTGGGCTACTGGGACCATGGGATGGGTGGTACAAACAGTTCCTGCACCCAGCTGCTGACCAAATGATTGGAGTTTTTGATTACCCCCAAAGAAGAAATCCCTGGCTATCTAGCTCCCAAAAGACAGTCTTTGAAAACCCTAGGGGACATCATTCTCCTGTGGCATGACTGGAGCCATCGTCATGAGTCCGCTCAGCAGCAACTGCTGTGGTTGTTGTAACCCCGGTAACCTGGGTTACAATCCGAGACGTTGGGAGTGGGAGCATGCGAGCTCCTGGTTTTGTCCCTGGACACCACGGCCTCTGTTAACAACTTAGTCACGGTTCTGTGAAATGCGGCAATGGGCACGGGGGGATTGGCTTCCTCTCTCCCTTCCTATCATCACTGGCCCCTAGAGGGAGGGAGAGGGCATTGAGCTGGCCCGACTTAGAGAAGAGCTGAAGTCAGGTGAGGACCCACCCCCAAGACCCAAGAACCAGAGTTGTCATGCATCTAGAGAGGAACTTGAGTAAAGGCTGCCCAACATCGCCTTCGAGTGTTCGAACAGGAAGCGGTAACTCTGAGGACCACGGTGTGCCTGATCCTCACCGGGGCATTTTCATTCTACTCTAAGAAGAAGGAGGAGGAGGAGAAGAATGGGGAGGGGAGGGGGAGGAGGAGGAGGGGGATGAGGAGAAGAAGAAGGAGGAGAAGGAAGAGAAGGAGAAGAAGAAGAAAAGAACAAGAAATCCATTTGAAGTATGGTGCTGGCCAAGAATGTGGAGGGTACCGTGGACTGCCAAATGCGAAAACAAACCTGTCTCGCAAGAAGTACAGCCAGAATGCTCCTTCGAGGCAAGGACGGCCGTCTCACATGCTTTGAACACGTTGCCAGGGGACACCTGTCCCTGGAGAAGGGCATCTTCGTGCTTGGTACCGCAGAGGGCAGCGGGAAGGAAGGCGGCCCTGGGGGAGCTGCGTGGACACAGGGGCTGCAACAATGGGCTCGGACAGAGGAACGATTGTGAGGACGGGGCGGGGGTTGCGTTCTGTCGCACACGGGGTCTTTCAAACGAGTCTTTACAACGGACTCAGTGCCCCTCACAACAACATAAAGGAAATCAATCCCTTGGGGTGCCTGGTCTGATGCAACATGTCTGGGGACGAAGTGGAACCCCACTCCGAGTTGTCCGGGACAGGAATGTATCCCCGATGGTCATCATGATGTTAACATCTTGAAGAAAGAACTTTAGGCAGGGTCATAAAGAACCTGTGACCAAGCCTTCGCTGTACAACGTTATTAAAAGGGAGCAGGCCAGGCAGTAGGAACGGACGCTGCTAGCTCACAAAATCTGCACCCTGCCTCCCCGTCTAGTGAACACCGTCTGGGAGCTGGGGGCAGGGCAGGGAGGGCACGGTGACTTAGGCTACAGTGAATGAATGCTCCCTCCTCCCCGCACCCCGCTGACAAACGTCACAAAGTTCCATCCTGATTCAGCCTCAGGAAGCACAGGAAGAGAAAAAGGGGGTGCTGGCGTCTAAACATGGGCTTGGGCATCCCTAACCCTGTTACTGCAGCCCCATTCAGCAGGGCCTCCTTGCCCACATGCTCTCAGACCACTGCTATGTCTTATTAATGACGGTTCAGATCCTTGCTGGTGTTGTCATGGGCCCTACAGTTTCCAAGTGGCTTCAAGCAGTTTGATTGTAGACGGAGTCTCTCTCTCCAGTGGCCAGGACACTCCGTGAGGCTCTGGGTTCTGGGCCAGCCAAGGACAACAAAAATGGCCAGTGCTTTCTGGGCAGATAGAACAGCTATGCAGCCAGCCCTTCGTGTGTAGTGGAGCCTGTAACTAGAGAGTCAGTCAGGGAGGGGGCAAAGGCACGGTGGCGGTTGCCATGCTGGGGGGATGTGCTTACAAGGGACTTGAATGGTGACCTGCAGGATGAGGAGGGCCATGCACAGGTGAGAACAGGGTAACCCGGGCCTCACCCCTCACACACACAGGTACAGTGAACCCTCGCCACTTCGCGCTT
>NW_022106471.1:2371547-2384394 GCF_000313985.2 Echinops telfairi | reverse complement strand
GTTCCTTCAGGCTCTTCCTCCAGAAGACCTTGAAGGGAAACCTTGGGCTCCCTGGGCAGATGGGTGAAGGTCGGGCTCCACAGGCTAAGCCACCCTCCTGGAGAGTCAAGCCAGAAAACAATCCCACCCCCCAGCCCCAGGAGTGCTTTATCTATCCAGGGAAAGGGTCAGAGCAAAGGCAACTCTCTGGTTCCACAAATGGCAGCCCCCTGGACTCCCCATATCGGGCCCCATCCAGCGGGCATCCGGAATGTTCTCAGAGAGAACCAGGCAGGCACTGGAAGTTTAAAGGGAAGCCAGTATTCTGCCCAGGCCAAGGGAGCTTGTTTGTTAGCAGTTATATTTCAGGTCCGTGTGGCCTTGTGGTCAACATAGCTCCTTCCAGATGGTTCCTTCGAGCGTCCCACCACCCTTTCCAGCTGGCCCTAAAGCACGGCTGACGCCCGCTCACATTTCCTTCTCTCTGACTCTCTTCCAGGGGCGCTGTATCAACTTCACCAGAGTCAAGAACAATCCACCTGCCAAGTACCCTCTCAACAACGCCTACCACACCACGTCGCCGCCGCCAGCCCCTATCTACACCCCTCCAGCCCCTGCTCCTCATTGCCCCCCGCCGCCCCCCAGTGCTCCCACCCCTCCAATCCCATCCCCACCTTCCACTCTCCCCCCTCCTCCTCAGGCCCCGCCCCCCAGCAGAGCACCACCCCCCTCCCGACCTCCTCCTAGGCCTTCGGTCTAGAACCCAAAGTTGGTGGCTCTGGGCTCTCTCAGAAACTTTGGGGAGGTGGTTCCTCTGTGGAGGTAGAACAAGTCTTTCCAGGAAGAGGAGGGTTCCACTTTGGAAATGAGTGGGGGACAAAGCCCACTGACTTCACACACTTCAGACATCGTTCGCAATGCCTACACACCGGAAACAGTGATCCGCGGGAAGAAACAGAAATTTTGAATGCCTGAAAACAAATGATGGGGCAACTGCAGGCACAGGTTCAGCTAGCTGGCCAGCGCCTCTGGACGATGGTAGAGATGGTGAACCTGCCAAGATGCTCTCCATGGGATTCTATGTCACCGAGACCGAAAGGAACCTCTCTCTTTCACCTGAGGGTGAAGCCCAAGAGTTGGGAAAGAAATCACATTGCCGGGTCTCCGAATGCTGCCTTCCTCACTCCGGTCTACTGCCATCTCTTGACCCAGGATCCTTGGCCTGGGAACCCTGGGACCCTCTCCTCTGTGTGCTATGTGAAGGCAGGTGCCCCTGACAATAACTTTGGAAAAGTCCAAGTTCTAAAGTATGGCAAGAAACTCGACATCAGAAAGGTACACCCTCAAAAGAATGTGCTCCTGGGTGTTTGCAGACGAGCACAAGCTCTGCCGGTCTTTTTCCCGGTGTCCAAATGAGGAAGAGAGCAGGTGTTTATGATGGGGAAAGGTACGTCGTCATGTTGGTGTGTAAGGGAAGTCAGTTTTGTACACAGATGGGACGTGTTGATGGGAGTGTCCGAGAGTTTCTAAACCCCCCTCGCCCCCCACCCCAGGCCATCAGCAGCTAGTAAGAGGTGTCTGGCTTTGGCCAGCCGTGGCCCCTAGATCAACAGAGAGTGGCATGGTTGAGAACCAGCCGGTTAATGAGACATGTTAGAAATCAAAATGTGGCTTGGGTTTCAATCACCTCAGATAGGAAGAAGCGATTGATCCTGTTTTGTTTCTTTTTTTTTTTAAGAGGTAGACAGAAGTTGATCTTTCCAAAATGGCATCATCAATACCAACCCTACCATCTCACTGATAGGTATTTGCCTTTCTTGGTAAAGTGTGTGCCAGAGACTTCTAGGTGCTGCTGAGACACAATGGCCCTGACATAATAAGGAAACTATCCCAGGTGCTTTGACTGATCCAAAAATAGAGTATACATGTATGGATGCAAATAATCATATCCTTCTCCTTGGCTTTACAACACACTCCCGAGAATGATCAGCTTGTCACCGAAGTGAAATGAATTAGTTTTACAGTCCAAAAATGGTCTGCCGAAATTCGTACCACTCACTTCCTCCAGCTTTCCAGAATCTGTGTCCGTCAGTAGCCCTGTGATCACTTTCTAAACACTGGGCATCATCACCTGGTGGTGAAAGCAAAGGTCATTGTCAAGGGACTGCTATTCCACTTTATCTTCCCTTCAAGATTTGCACGAGGAACCTTCGATGGTATAGGGGTGACGTGTTGGCCTATGAGGTTAGCAGTTCAAAAACCACCAACCCCTCCACTGGGGAAAGATGAGGCTTTCTAATCCCATAAAGAGTTACAGTCTCGGGAATCCACAGGGTAGTTCTATTCTGTCCTGAAGGGTCACCTTAAGTCAAGCTTGATGGCAGTGAGTCTTATAAGGAGTTTTCAAACTTTCAACAGGACCTAAAATTCTTATCCTCATACCCCTTCGAATTCTCGCATCTCCTCTGGAACAAAACAAAATATAAAATCAATGTTTGGGTCTTCAAAGACCCACCGAGTCATTATCCTATTGTCACCTCACTTAAAGAGCGTGGCACACACTCTACCATTGTCTCTCCTTATCTACCAATCGTGGCACTCTTGCTCAAGTGAGCCCAAATATGTCTTCACAGCCCTCCTGAAATCACAACTGCAAAGTACCGCCACCTGTCCGTCAGAGTTGAGAGGGACAGACGATCCGTCAATGCCATCCCTTCCTTAGCAAACAAAAAGACAGGGATCGTGGAAAAGGGGAGGCCCCGGGACATAAAAAAGTACGGTCTCTTAAAATCCATCTAGGCCAAGTGTGGAGCCACCAGGCCCTGAAACAACAGTGCCAATGTCAAACTGCCGCTTGTCCGAGTGCACCTCAGACCCAGCCCTTCCCCACACGTCTACCTTCCAGAGCATCTCCCACCCTCCTCGTAGAGCTGAAGCAAACATGGTTTTCAGGACTCCTAAGAGCAACCGCTCCCCACCACCACTCCGCATCCTGTAACATTATCTCTTTGTAAAATACCAGTCGTCACCATCTTTAGTATTAGCCCTCGTGAAGCAAGGGCCAGAATGTCTCAGGCCCCTGCAGTGCCACTGCTGGGCCCCCCAAAGCCATTCCATAAGTGAATGAGTATCCCAGGCTCACAGCCCAGACGTTGAGCCCATCGTGACTGTGTTGACTGCTGGCAGTACAAAACAGTCCACCCCTCCCCACCCCACCCCAGCCATTGCCCAGTGGCTCATTGCTGCCTTGGGAAAGTTCAAGCCAAGATGTCAGACATCAGGTGAGAACATGAAATTCGGGATCTCTACAGCGCCGTAGTCAAATGTCCTGTGCAGTTTCCAGGATGCTATGTTAGTCCGATGTTTTGATGAAATCAGTGAACTGCAAATATAGCATGATTTTGGGGGTAGAGGATTCACAGGGTTTGTCCTTAAAACTCACTGACCTTGTCATTGCTAGTACTTTAGAGTGGCAATCGACAAGGGGACACTTGAGGACCCTGTGTGAACAAGGCAGGATTCTACCAGTAGGTGATAATAGGAAAATTAGTTAACGAGTTATAAAATCTGTCCGGAAGTGTGTCATTCCCTGTAGGAGGTAGAAGACACATGATTGTGATAAGGAAACTGCACGCTGTTATTTTGTTCTCTCTCAACCCCCAGGTGATTGTGTCCATGACCTTCTTGTTTGTTTATTTTAATAAAAAACCAAATTTTCGTTGTATATATTCGTATTCCATGTGTTAGATGGAAGCATTTTCTATCCAGTGTGAATAAAAAGAACGGTTGTAGTAAATTATTATGAAGCCAATGATATTTCATGGCAGGTTATTTTACCAAGCTGTGCTTGTTGTTTTCTCCCTGTGACCGTATTGCTTTTATAAAGGTGCAAACAGATACGGAAATGACGAGACCCTGGTCTGCACAGCTTTAATAATTTAATAAGAACCCGGAGTGCTGTGGCCCCTGCTGCTCACACACAGTTGCTGGCCTGGAACCACCCACTCCACTAAGACGCAAGGGCTCGGTCTCCCTCTCTCTCTCTTATCAAGATGAAGAGCACAGCTGGTGGGTGAATGAACACTCTTGGAAATCTGGCCGTGGGTCACCTCCTGGGACTTATCATTCGAATGGGCAGAGATGATCTCAAAGTCTCATGTACACTCAGAATCAAAGAAGTGGGGGAAATCCATCAGAGAAGTAGGACAGATAGTGGGGAGATCATGAGCAACCCTTTCCGCCTAGTGCCAACTCAGAAAAGAAAAAGTAATGCTGTGCAGAATGGGTTGAATTACTTTGCAAACTATATAGCTGCCTGCAATGAAACGTCTGTTAACGCACGTTGGGTGGGAATGGGGTGTTCTAGTCCATTGCCTTTTCTACTTATTTGAGCTGTGCTGTATTAGCATCCCTGGCTAGCCAAGTTAAAAGAATTAGATTTGCTTAGATACACTTAACGTCTCCCTCTCCTTCTAAGTCTTTCTTCTTTCTGTGATGATTCAAAAGACAGTTACGGATCTTTGTGCCTGAGTTATTGTTTAAAAAAAAGCAAAAAGAAAAATTAGTCATTGCTGCATCATTCTGTAGGAGTCCGGGCTGAACCTGTACAATGACAGATCCTGAAAGTTGTTCTTATTGTTGTGTTTTGGGTTTTTTTTAATAAATAAATAAATTCCTAAAATCCAATGTTGGTCTGGCTGTCTCTTTGTTATGGAAATAAAGTATGGATTGTGCAAATGCATGGTTTCTTGGCTCTCCCCCTGACTCATGGTCCCATTCCAGCCTGCCCCACACACTGAGCCTTGTACGCTGTGGTCATTTTCTCTATAGGTGCCTTGCCTCCCTTCCGGAAGACGTTGGCCTTGTTTACTCCTTTGCAGCTCCTCAACCCAAGAGCCTCGAAGGGTGTCCTGCACAGTCGAGAAGACTTTACATCTCACCAAACTGTCTGAAGCAACTTGAACTCTGTAGGGCCCTTGACAACATCAGCAAGGATCTGAAAGATCGTTTATAAGACCCAACAATAGGGAGAGAAAAATCTTGGCAAGGAAGTCCAAGCGTAACGGGTCTGCAATAAATTAAGCAATTTCAAAGTCATGGTTTGATACCAGCACCCCATGTTCTCTGGGATTGCACGTCCTAAGGTTCAACCTAGACCTAAACTTAGGAAGTCAGCCAATGGGTCATAATGGTCCAACCCAGTCGCATCAAAATATTAAGTTGGTGTCCCTAGTGGTAACTGCTTCAGGCCCTGGGGTCATATTGGGACCATTCCCTCTGATAGGGAGTGTTGTCCGGAACCCCCACTGCCCCCCTTGTGATGCTACTGGTCAAGTCCTCATCCAATCATAGGGCTGACAGAAAGCTGGGGTTTTCGTTCTGTTGTGCACAGTATCACAATGAGTCAGGACCAGCTGCAGACAGACGTCACAACCATCTCATGACATGAGCTCCCGGCTCGTGTTCAGCAACCTTTCAGAGAATACATTGATTTTGTAACCCACTACTAGAAATTCTCAGTTATCCAAGCACTTTAAAAAAAAAAAAAAGCTTTAAATCTAAAGCTTGGTTACAGGTAACAACTGTTTAAAAAAAAAGGCTGTCATTCTGAAAATTATATTATCACAAAGTAAAGTGGCTTTTTCTGAATTATTTTATGCCTTCCACTAAATACCAAGATATGGTCATATCTTCTTTTGTTTCCCAACATTAATTTTTTCCTAGTACAGTGTTCAATATATAAAAGTGATCAATGCTAAATGAAAAAGGAAAGCTTAAAGGGAAAACAGAAGAACCCAAAGGAAAACATAATTCACCTTGTCAGGCATGGGGTTTGGCTTCCTATAACAGAAATGTGACCTATCTTACAGCGGTCCACTGGCTGCTCAAGAGATCAATGACACATTGCTTTGGTCTGCTGCACAAGACCTCTATACATGTTGTAAAGCAAGCAGCTTCCTTTGAGGACTGAGGTGCACCTGATTCAAGGTATTTTCAGTGGCTTAATATGCACAATCAAAAGGAATGATATTACATTCAAAAAGAACATTGCAAAATCAATCATGAAATACAATGCTGCCTGTGATTATTATATCTATCTGCCTTCATGGAAAGCCAATCAATACAACTATTATTCCATTTATGCACGAACCACAAACGCTAGTGATGAAGAAATTGAAGAAGTCTCCCAATATCTTCAGTAAGAAATTGATCACACATGCGATCAAGATGCATTGATAATTAATGGCCATTGGATTATAAAAGTTGGAAAACAGGAAAGAAAGGGAGTTGGAATACAGGGACTTGCTGATAGAAATGAAGCTGGACATCACGTGATAGAATTTTGCAAGGCCAACTACTTGTTAATAGAAAACACCTTTTTTTCCAACAGAAAAGGTGACTTTACAAATGGACTTCTCCAGAAAGAACAGACAGAAATCAAATTGACTACATCTGGGGGAAAAGATAGTGGAGAAGCTCAATCTCAGCAGCTAAAGCCAGGCCAGCGGCCGACCCTGGCACAGACCAGCAATTGCTCATATGTAACTTCAGGTTATGCTGGAGAAAATTAAAACAGGTCCATAAGAGCCAAACTACAGCCTTTTTATTATTATTATTAAATAAATTTATGGGGGGCTCTTACATCTCTTATCACAATCCATCCATCCATCCATTGTATCAAGCACATTTGTACATATGTTGCCATCATCATTCTCAAGACATTTACTTTTGACTTGAGCCCTTGGTATCAGCTCCTCACTTTCCCCCTCCCTCCCCCACCTGCCCTCCCTCATGAACCCTTGATAAGTTTTAATTATTTTCATATCTTACATCATCCTCTATCATGCTTCACCCACTTTTCTGTTGCTTGTCCCCCGGGAAGGGGGTTATAGATTGATCCTTGTGATCCATTTCCCCTTTCTCCACCCCACTTTCTCCTTATCCTCCTGGTATCTCTACAATCCTTGTTGGCCCTGAGGGGTTTATCTATCCTGGGTTCCATGTGTTGCAGGCTCTTATCTGTAGCAGTGTGCATGCTCTGGTCTAATCTGATTTGTAAGGTAGAATTGAGGTCATGATAGTGGGGGGAAGGAAGCACCAAAGAGCTAGAGGAAAGTTGTGTGTTTCATCGGTGCTATACTGCTCCCTGACTAGCTCATCTCTTCCTTGTGACCCTTGAGTGAGGGGATGTCCAAATCTCAGTCTTGAGTCTATCCAACCTGAATTTCAAGAACAGATTTGTTCCATTAAACACTAATGACAGAAGACCTGGTGAGCTGTGGGAGAATTTCAAGGACATCAATCATAAAGAAAAGAAAAGGTCATTTAAAAGACAGTATCAAAGTGGATGTCCTAAGAGACACCCATGGAAGCAGGAGTCAAGGGATCAAAAGACACATTTCATCAGGCAAATCTACAGGACAAAACCTTTTTAAAGTGTTGAAAAGCGTGGCTGTCACTTTGAGGACTAATGTATGCCTGCCCCAAGCTATGGTATTTTCACTTGTCTCATATGCTGGTGAAAAGTGGGTAGTGAATAAGGAAAACCAAAGAAGAAGCGATGCCTTTGAGTTATAGTGCTGGCAAAGAATCGAAAGACCCACGGCTGCCCAACGGAGAAATAAATCTGTCTTGAAAGAAGTACAGCCAGAATGCTCCTTCGAGGCAAGGATGGGGAGCTTTGCCTCGTGGACTTCGGACATGTCACAAGAGACCGGTCCCTGGAGAAGGAAGTCAAGCTTGCTAAAGTAGAAGCACAGGAAAACAGCAAGAATTGACACAGGGGCTGCAACAACGGACTCAAACATAAGAACGGTGCTGAACCAGGCAGTGTTCTCTTGTGTTGTGTTGTGTCTAGGATCACAATGTGTAGGGACCAACCCAATGGCACCTACCAACAACAAAGACCCAAGCAATGCCTGGTGATCAGAAAGAATAATGTCCAGGGTCTTAACGGCTTGTCTTAAACAGCCATCGAAATGAGGTGTCGACTAAGTCCAGGCCAGCCTGTGCGATCCAATGATTGTAAATAATATAATCCAAATCCAAAATAGAGAAGGGTATTAGAGTTTAAATCATGAGCACCTGGTTTTCAGAAGGCTGTGGATGGCAGTGGAAGCCCAAAATCGATTTACAAGATCACACATAGATTAAGTTTCCTCTGTGACCATAGGCCAAGGATGTGAATAGTTTTGTTATCAGACAGAGTATTGTAGAGAGGAATGTAGTAGATCTCGCCAGGTCAAAATGTACCATCTGATTTGATCCCCTTTCAAGGCATTTAAAAGTTCTATCAATTTGAAAAACAAATTTAAATGAAGGAGAAATGCACATAGATTAAGCCTCCTCAGGTGAATTCTCTCTGAACACAGACCAGGGGCGTGAACAGCCTTGTTATCATGCAGAGTGCATTAGGAAGTAGATTGTGCAGAGATAGATTAAAATTGAACATCTTATCATTTGATCTCTCTTTTGACCCACTTTAACGTTACAGTTTTTAATAGTCTCTTTTCAACTTTGTTATTTTTAATTTTGTTATTATTGTTAGCTTTGTTTACTCTTTGTGTTTTGTTTCTGTATGTTTTTCAATATATGAAATTCAGGACGGGTGAATCTTTGAAGGCAGTAATTGGGTTAATGGCTCCTTGAGGGGCATGGTGGAGGGTTGGGGGTAAAATAGGTAGGTAATAACAAGTACAAGAAAGAAGAAAATGTTATAAAGTTGATTGTGATGATTGTACAGTTATTTTGTATATGACTGAACTATTGAATTGGATGTTATTTGGATTGTGTCCCAGTAAAACTATTTATAAAAATAAAGAAAACAAACTCGTATTTAAAACACACACACACCAAGCCATCTAAGTGAGGCATCAAATAAGTCCACGTGGAAGAAGCATGCCAGACTGCGTGATCTAAGGACTGTAAATAATAAAATCCAAATCCAAAGGGTTGAACATTATTACAGCTTAAATTCTGAACACCTGTTTTTCCGAAGGCTATATGGATGACAGTAAAGCCCAAATCCATTTGCAAGGTCCATACTTGGATTAAGCCTCTGTTGATTCCCCTCTCACGTTGGCCCAGGGATATGAATTGCCTTGCTATCAGATAGCATTGTAAAGGTGACAATGGCAGATGTAGTTAGGTGAAAATATAACATCTTATCATTTGATCTCCCTTTTAACTCATTCTAGTTGTTTCAGCTTTTAGTACTTTCTGCTTTCTTTGTGATTGGGGTTCTATTTCATCATTGTTGTTTTTGTTTATTTGCTTCTTGTCTTTGTTTCGTATGAGTTTCTGTGTATGAAACCCAGGATAGGTAAATCTATAGACAGTAACTGGATTAATAATTACTTAGGGGCATGGTGGGAGAGTGGAGGGATGAGAATGGGGAGCTAACCATAGTGAGTATGAGAAAAAAAGAAAATGTTCTGAAATTGACTATGGTGATGATTGCACAACTCTTCTTAATGTGGTTGAAGTATTAAATTGTATGATTGTGAATTACATACCAATGAAACTGTCTTTAAAAATAAATATCCAAAAAAAATTAATAAATAAATAAAATTAAAAGAAATATCCAACCATACCAGAGAAAAGAGTGATCGTTAAGTTTTCCCCATAGAAAACCATAGTATAAAATCATGATATGTGAAGGAACCATCAGAAAGATACAAGTGTGTGTCAATTAATGACCCCAAAGTAAAGACTTATGTTCTTTTTCTGAATTTGTAACATGCATGGTCTATATCAGCTTGAAAAATTATCATCTGTGATTTGTCCTACGATTTGATTCCTCTTCTTATTCTAAATAAATATTTGCTTCGACACCTAAAAGAAAGGAAGGAAGAAAAGCCGGCAGCATTGCAGAGACTGCGCAATGAGTGCCCTTGTGCCCTGGTAGCTGTGTATTATTGTTCGTTATGTGGGAGTACTTCCAGCTCATGAGGACCCCGTGTGTGTGGAGATCTACTCCTTGTGACTGTTCACAAGCAGATTACCAGACGTGTCTTCTAACGCACACCAAGGTGGGTCCACGCCACAAGCTTTACAGTTCGTCATTAAGCACTTAACCATTGGTGCACTCAGGGGCTCCTTTTATCTATATGTATCTCATAATATTACTGTTTCTAATACAAGCCAGCTTATTCTCCTGACAGCTTCCGTTCCACTCCTCCCTCTAAATTGCTTGTAGGTTAAACTACACCCCTACCAGTTCCTAAATTGGCTTCTTCACAAGCCTCATTAAGCTTTGAGTTCATCTTAATTGGAATAAAACCATCTGCAAACAGAAAACCAAGCCAAAGTTATTCCCAAGTTCTCATTAGTATTCACTTTTTAATGGCATGTTGGGAACAAGCAGCATTTTAAAATTCCATCCTTGGCAGTAAGCGGCGTTGAGATAAATAGCCAACAATTTGGAAGAAAAAAGAAAAGCTGGGGCCCGACCTCACTCCTTACACCACAATCAGTCACAGCTGAATTTAATTTAAATGAACCAAACCAGGAGCAGAGTAGAAGGATAGAAATGTATTCTGCATGATACAAGAACTTAAAGATCCGACATGGTACTGCCAGTACAAACCAACACTCCAATGCATGAAGCAGAATAAACAAATGAACCGTGAGTGACAAGTGCTCACAGTGAACGAGATTTCAAGATCCACAACTGTCTATCCTCAAATCCAATCTTCTGTGTTTAGATAAATCTGTGTTTCTCTGGAGACTCACTTAGATGTAAAGCAATCAGAAGAGCATTTTTGTCCTCTAAATTGCATCGTAAATAGGATCGAGATCACATATAATCACTACGTATTTGGTTTAAGGCTACAGAATTGGCGTATGCCCAAGGGTGTCCTGATCACAATTATTGGTATTAGATACGTCACAGCTCTATGCATTCCTGAATAGGAAGATTTAATATAGAAAAGATGTTGATTCACTCCCAAATAATCTATAAAATTAAATCAAAACCAATTTTTTAAATTTTAATGTAATTTAAATGGCTTAATGGATAGTGTGAACCTCCATCTCCATGACCCTGAGATCGGAGGAACCAGATGGTGCCCAGCCATCAATATCAATGGCTCTGAACAGACCTGGATAGAGAGGGAGAAAGGTGTGGCACAAAACTGAAAATCATTAAGAAGTCCAGGTTTGCTGCTTTGCTGGAGACTGGTGGAAACCAGAGGGTTATAGTCCTTGGCCACCCTCCAGATTTTGAAATCGAACTCACCCTGGTGACTTAATTTTCAGCCAAAGAACAGATAGCTCTAAAAGGGAAAAATAATACTAATGAATTATACATGCCTTAGAATTTTTAAAAAAAACACTTGGGATCAAAAGAGCAGCATTTACCCAAGGTTAAAGTTCAGAAGGGTTTAGAAAGTGATGCAATGGAGACAGAAAACACAGGGAAGAGGTGGAATGGACGATGTCACATTGAGGTGTTTGCAGTGAATAAGGTGAATAAAATGTGCATAAATTGTTGAATGTAAAATCCAAGTTTCAGCGAAAAGCTTTTGGGGAAAATGTTTATGTAATTTCAAATGTTTATTCTAAACTGCTATTAGAAATGGAAATGCACAAACATAACTAATATATGATCATATAACAACAATTTTCATAAGTAAGCCGATAAGCATGTGGAAGTTCCATTTATGGTAATGAGCATGCTAATACACATTTCCAAAGATTAGTTCTTTAATAAATGACTGTCTGATTAGAAAAAATAATATGAACTTTCTGTCTCTACTATGTAAAAAATTTAATTCCAGACAGATTGAAGGAAAAAGGACACAAAAGAAATGTATTACTCCTAATGACAGTATAATGGTAGCCATTGTGTAGCGTGTGGGAGGTTTCTTGCAGTGCTGCATATCAGACATATTCAAGGAAGAGCAAGGAAGAACGGAGAGAGGATGAGCGAGCAGCTGAGAGCTAGCTGTCCTCTCTATGTCCAGGCAAGAACAGGAACAGAAGACAAAAGGGTCTCCTCACCCCTGTCCTTGAGTACTGGAAAAGACGTTAGTATAGCTTCTCCAGTGTTAGTTGAGTGAATAAACCTATCAATGCTCAGGCAAAAGGTTCAGCCCATCAACAATAGGAAAGGCAGCTCTATCTGGTTAATGTTTTCCTTCAACAACCAGTGACAATAAAAAAGCTCACATTTCCCCTCTCCTTAGAGCAAGCATTCATACTGTAGCCTCTCTCTGGGTGGTATTGAATGAATTCCTCTGAAAATTCATTAACTTTGTCAGCTTAGTGGGTTGCTTTTTAACGCATACACATTCTTCCACATTCCATGTCAGCCGAGGGCAAGCTCTCGTTTCAATTGGCCTGGGAGGAAAAGTCAGAGTGGATGCCAGGAAGTTAGGGGAGTTGCCAGAAGAAAAAGGGCTTCGGTGCTGGCAGTCTTCGGAAGAATCAGCTCCAATTTGCCTTGTTTGTTTATCAAACGTCCTGTCACAGGATCAAATGATCTGCCAGTCTGTGGTCTATGGTGGTGTCACAGCTCATTGAGAAAACAGCAAGAATCCAGAATCAGGAGTCAAACTGTGGGACACTGACTGATGTGCCCATAAACAAAGCAGCTGTTGATTTGGAGATGTATGTTCTGATGTTTCACAACAGTCTGAAAGGGCTTTGTTCTGTCCATGAATAGGCAGTCCCCTCTCCTCTATTGGTTATTTGTCACCTGTCAAATTCAGTCACAACTTCTGCTAATATTGTTGCCTCGAGTAAATTACAGAAACAGAAGCTCCCTATTTTAATTGATTTAAACAACTTGGAGAGGAATTAATTAGATGGTTTTATTTTATATATACATATATAATATTCTTAAGGTGGGTGTGTGTGTGTGTGT
>NW_022106471.1:2368150-2371430 GCF_000313985.2 Echinops telfairi | reverse complement strand
ACCTCATTTTAACACATTTAAATCATACTACAAATATAATTTTCCTCCCTGTTTTTTTACTTAATATTGCAAAAAATTGTAATAGAGAATGTGGGTCTTCAAGGCTAATATGCCAATCCCCAATTGCTAAGATTATCATTTATTGGCAGCTCACTCTGATTTCCTCTTGACCTTGGCCAAAGGCAAGCCTTATCTCAGGAACAACCCATAGCCAATCACCACCTGATCAGCTACTAGGGCTGAGCATCCTTTGTTCAATCAAGGACACTCTGAAGAGTGATGCCAGCACTACTGTAGAGCTCACTGGAGGACCAGCTGGGAGGCCAGTGGCAACCACATTACCAGTCAAATTCTCCATGTGCAGAACCCTTCCTTCTGAATTTTCATCTCCTAAGAGCATGCATCACACAGCTCACCAATCCTAAAGCTTTTCCTGGGAGTAGAGTCTAAGATAGTTGGTACCATAAATAGTCCTAGAAAGCAGACGCTAACACTGGATTTTGTATATTTTGAAAGGTATAGTAATTATTTGGCCAATACCATAGATTGAATTCTCACTGCCATCGAGTCAATGCCAATGCATAGGCAACTCACTGCCATCGAGTCAATGCCAACTCATAGGAGAGGGTAGAATTGCCCACTCTTCCTCCCGAGGTGCCACCAGTGGTTTTGAACAACATAAATGGTGACTGTACACGTGGACTTCACCAGATAGAATACCCAGACACCAAATTGACTGTTCCCACATGTGTGACAAGGGACACTGGAGAAGCTCAATATCAGCATCTGAAACCAAGCTAACTGTGTAACCGACCATGTAAGTTCAAGTTTAAGCTAAAAGAAGTTCGAACAAGTCCACAAGAGCCAAAAAACAACCTGGAGTATTTCCCACCTCCCTGAATTTCAAGAACAGATTTGACTCACTTGAACACCAGTGACAGAAGACCTGGTGAACTGTGGGATGACATAAAAAAACATCAGCTGTAAAGACAGAAAATTATAACATTTTATTTTGTCTCCTTGAGCTGCTCTTTGAAATTTTCTATTCAGCTTTTACTTCCTCATTTCTGCCATTTGCCTTAGCTACCCTATGATTAAGAACAAGTTTCAGAGTTTCTTCTAATATTCACTTGGATCTTTTCTTTATTTCTTGTCTTTTTAATAACCTTTTGCCATCCTACTGAGTTAAAATGAGCCATCATGGAAGAAGGAAGGGAAGATCTCACTGCCATCAAGAAAGAGGAGCCAGAGTAAAGCACATTCCACGGACCACCAGATGGTTCCACGCTGAACCTCCGTGATTGAAGAAAAGAGCTGTTGGAGGACCAGCCACAGAGTGGCTGCAGAAGAGGCAACAGTACCTGGATCACAAGAACAAAGCAGGAGGCTGTCTGACTCACAGAGTTAGAAATCTGAGTGTCTTCAGCCAAGAGGCTCATTTGTGGAATAGGTTGCCCCCTGGCACTTAATTGGGGGACCTAAGTTTATTGACCCACAGAGTTAGAGCAGAGCTGAGTGGCTTTAGGTTGATGCTTATGATGGAGTAGCATGCTCTTTGGGTGTTTATTGGCAGCACTAACCAAGCTTTGTAACACTGCTCAAGCAGGGCAGAGGCTAAGAAGTCATGTGGCTGAGAGAGGTCAAGGACAAGAAAGAGACCTGCCTGCAGACATGGCTGAGAACAGGCACTCCTGGCTGGAAGAATTGTATCCTGATTGTGAACTTCTCTTATAAACCACACAATTACGAGTATGATCAGTGAGTTCCGCATAGTTATTGCAATCCCATCAAACCCAGCAGAGAAGTAAAAAGTGCTTTGAAAGGGAGAGTTGTTTTCATTGGTAAAGAATGTTGGAGGGTGGAGACATGTCTGACTTCAGCCTCATAAGAATTGGCCTTGGGCTAATTTTGAGTTGAATTCTGCTTCTCCCTTGTGAAGTCAGAGGAGGTCAGATCATCCCTACACCTACACCCTACACCAGAACTTCATCCAAGGAAACGTTTGTCTTTCAATCATCCACGCCTTAGTATTGTATTAGAGCATTTAGGTTTGTTTTTTTTAATTGACAGGAAATTTATTATAACTATTAATCCAACACAGGCATGCATTTATAAGAAACGATTTTTTTAAGCAAACAGAACTCAACAAACAATCCCACCAGTTTACAAAAAAAGTATAGAGCTAGGACAAAACCGTAGACATGGTTTACTTTCAGGACAAGCAAGAAGGCAGATGAGAGCGACTAAGGAATGGAGGGACACTCTAAAACATTCTAGACCGGCTGACATGGCTAAGATGCTTCGTAAGGAGACTATAACTGAGGAATACCATTGAATTTGGTGGCAAGTAATTTAATACTATCTAAGAAGTAATAATATTGCATGTACACCAATGATCTACTTTCATTTTTTTAATCATTTTATTAGGGGCTCAATTTAGGTTTTTTAAAGAATGCTATTTTGACAAATTCGGTCTTGACAAATTCAGCTTCCATTTGAATTCTGTCTGACCATTAACCAATAATGTGGTGGAAGCTTTGTCCTCAAGTAGAAGGTGTTAGAAAGGATATTACAACTCTTCTCAAGTAACATGGTGGGTTAAGCATTGGGTTGCTAATTGGAAGATCAGCAGTTCAAATCCACCAACTGTTTCACTAGGGAAAGATAAGACTGTCTGTTCCTGTAATTTAAAAGTTTTAAACATGGACAGCCTCTGAAACCCCAGGGAGCAGGTCTACTCTCTCTTCTGGTGTCCCTGTGAGTCAGAATCTACCTGATGGCAATGGGTGGCCAGGGAAGGGCCGTCTTGTTCTCTGGGGAACTGGTAGGGTATGCCCTCAATGAAAATTGGGATACCAGGGCTGCATGCTCACAAGTAACACCCCGACTAACCTTAAAGCTTTTCTACAACTTTGTTTGCATCCCGGTCATGCTCCTTTTCTCACTTCTATAATCCAGCCTAGGAGAATACCGTGTCCACTCATGGATAAGCCGAGTGTCTCAGCACATTTTTTCACACAGCTTTTGTGGTAAAATTAGGTGCCTCGGCTGATATTCGGGCCAACTTATACTCGCGTGTATACCGTAAGTACTTGATCGGCTGTCACACATGATTGCACCGTCATGGCTTCATGTGATGGTCTCCTCCATCCCTGACTGGTCACTGTCTTGTCTTTGTCTTGTTCATGACTTAGTAAAAGGGTCTCTATAAAATGTGTTCATCAGGATTGTATCCTTTCACTCCATGTCTTCAAAGTCAATGGGCACATGCAGAGAAACC
>NW_022106471.1:2363887-2366108 GCF_000313985.2 Echinops telfairi | reverse complement strand
GGGTAGCATCTTCTCTGGGCCAGGCCTGTGATCTTAAGGTCTCTCTCCTCTGGGCCGAGCTGCTCTGGGCAGGAATTGGTAATGAACACACACGTGTTTTATTTCTCTTTTGCTGAACGATTCTTCCCTTATTAACATAAACACCGTGCTCCCTAAAACTCCTATCTAATCCTTCAAGTTGTGGTTGTCAATTTCATCCCAGGTACATGGATTGTAAAAGAGCACACTACTTAAGGCCAACTTCTTTATTAGTTAAGCTAACCTATGGTTTGGTTCTAGGAAAATTGTAGAGGTCATTTATGTTTTCAGGTCTAAAAATGATCTCAGGGCAATCGTTTCTTTCTGTTCTTTTATTTCCTCACAGGCTGGGTGACTACTGGCCTTTCCAAAAGTCAGGGAGTCATTTGCCCCAAAATAAGAGCCAGATTCCCTAGTGGAACCATCTAAACTAGTGCTCGATGCCAGGGTGAGCCAGCTCCGCCCCAGCCACCCCTGAAGTGGAATCTGTCCAGTACTGAGTGAAATGAACCAGCGTCACAGTTATGTGCGAGAGAAATGAGCGATGAAGTGCTACACAAACAGAGAAGGAGGTGTGAGTGTGACTGAGTTTTGTCTCCACCATCGCTGCCTGCAGGAAGAGGCCACGCCCTACACCATACAAACCCCTCTGTGACAGCTTCTATACAGGTAAACGGCACAGACACCAGAATCAAACGTACATTGATTTCAGGAAAGCTTGTCCTGAACCAGGACCAGTGTGGGGGCCGCCAGGGGAGGCAAGAGGTTTAAAATAAGAGGGGACTCAAAATGTCCTAGGGAAATGCCATTCTATTTTAACTCCATCGTTCCACGAACCTTTTGAAGTGGGTCTGTGCCCTACTCTCTTTGGGCACTGTGGTGAGGCTGAAGGAATGTGACAGTAGTTCTTGCCCTGGAGAAGCCTATGTCTTGTTAAGGGCAAGGCATCAAGCTCTCATGCTGAAAATAAAGAGCCACATAAGGCAACCTGTAGCCAGGGGCAACACTGATGGAGGCACAAACACGACATGCCTGGAAACATCAGGGAAGAAAGGGAGCAAGCAGGCCAGTGGTTACGGGTCAGATGGCTCAGAAAGGGGCCCCAGAAGATGAGCTAGTGAGAGAGTATTTCAGGGAGGGGCCATCCAAACAAAGGCATCGGGGTGTGGAGTGCTGTGGGGAAGACTTCCTCCCAACTGATGGAGATTTCCACCGTTCCCTCAGTTTGGAGCTATTTTGACTGATGACTTACTTTGAATTCAGGAGCTCACCTGCCTGAGCTCCACTTGGCTTTGGAGCCTGCATGGGTTAAGTCGTCTTTCTTGCCCAGCCACGTAAACAAACCCCACAGCAAGGCCAAACCCCTGGGACGCTGGTCAGCAGAGAGGCAAGCCTGGAGAACGACTTCTTGAAAATCTACCAAGCACACCTGGTCCATCAAATCCATCCACCACTTTACCATCTGAGCTTAAAAACACTGATGTGGGAGTAGTGGGAAGGACAGCCTCAGGGAAAACACGTGAAAACTCCTTGAAGTCAACTTGTTTTTCTGTCTCCTAACTTTTGACTGATTGATCAAGTTCACCTCGTGATGAAAATACTCACTACCATCAATTAAATTCTGACTCCCAGTGACCCGACAGGGCAGGGTAGGACTGTCTCTGTGGGTTTCTGGGACTGCAACTCTCTAGGGGAGTAGAAAAACTCATCTTTCTCCCAAGTCACGAATTACTCGTACTACAATTTTTAAAAAGAAAGCAAGAACACGGTGAACGTGATAGGGTGTCACTTCTGAAATCTGGTCATAAAAATTGTGACGTCCATCTTGCTCCTGGCTCTCTGACTCACTCACTCACTCACTCACTCACTCACTAGCCTGCTGGCTGGCTGGCTGGCTGCTCCCAGGAAGCTAACTGCCCTGTAATGAACTCCCTACAGGCAGAGCAAGGAACTGAGGATGGCCTACAGCCAAAAGCCAGCAAGGAACTGGATCTTTCCAACAACGACTGAGTGAGCTTGGCTGGGCATCCTGCCCGACAGAGCCTCGAGATGACCACAGTCCCTTGGGTGCAGATTGGGAGAGACCCTGAGTCAAAGGAGCTGGCAGCACTCGCCCAGATTCCTGACCCACAGAAACTGTGACATGACACAGATTGTTGATTTTTTTAAAAACCTTATTAAAGTCAAATCTATATAACAAAAT
>NW_022106471.1:2361241-2362436 GCF_000313985.2 Echinops telfairi | reverse complement strand
GAAATTGTTCAGTCTCTCCTTGCCCCTGCATTTTTCGTAAGCTAGCTGGAATTGGTTTCTCTCACTCGAAGTCATAGAATCATAGCTGAGAAGCTCTTCTCTCCTTAAACATTCTCTCAACACCTCACCACTTACACTCAACACCACTTACACCGAAACATATGTAACTGGCCAACTCCAAGGTCCCAGTCTATCAATGTTTCTTCAGTTCTATCAGTACTCGATTAACATAGTTCAAGAGTTGTTCATTGGGTACACATAGATTCATTATGGTTATGTCTTCTAATTCTATTGTCCCTTTAATTATACAGTGTCCTTCTTTGATTCTCATGATAGATTCTGTCTTGAAATGTTTCATAGGAGATTCATAGTGCCACTCCTGACTGGTTTGTTTGGGTTTTTTGTTTTTGTTTGGGGGGGTGCCATTTGTTTGATATACATTCTGCATCCTTTGATTCTTAATCCATTTTGTTCCTTCATCTAAGCTGTGTTTCTTGAACCAACATACTGAAGGGTCTTGTTTTCTTATCCAATTCGCTATTCTCTGTCTCTTCACTGGTGCCCTTAATCCATTAACATTCAATGCTGTTACTGTTGTGTATGGGTTTGTTGTCATTTTGATGCTTGTGTGCGTGTGTGTATTGCTATTGTTTCTTTGTTATTTCTATGCTATTTTGGATACTGGTTTGAGTGTGTTGACTTTTGTGTGGTGCTATTGTATGTATTGTATCGTCTGCTGTTGTTATTTATCCAGAGTACTTCCCTTGAGTTTTTTTGTAATGCTGGTCTTGTTTTTCCAAAATCTTTTAATTTCTCCATACCTAGAAATACTCTTATTTTTCCCTCATATTTGAGTGATCATTTTGTCAAATATAAGATTTTGGTTGGCAGGTTTTTCTTTCAAGGTTTTGTATATGTCACTCCATTGTCTTCTTGCCTACATGCTTTCTGCTGAAAAAATCGAGCTCACTCTGTTGTGTCTTCCTTTGTTTATGACTATTCTTTCTTCCCTGGCTGCTCTCAGGATTCTCTCCTTCCTTTGATATTGGAGAATTTGACTACAATACATTTTACTTTGGGGGCCTATCCTGTTTTAGGTTCTCTCAGCTTCCTGGAGAATTATTTTCCCTTCTTTCTTGTTCTGAAGGAAAATTTCTCCCAGGATTTCTTGGTATGATTTCCTATGTGATTTTTG
>NW_022106471.1:2352632-2360341 GCF_000313985.2 Echinops telfairi | reverse complement strand
AGTTTCAAGTTTTCTCATCTTCAACCAGTTCCTTTGGCTCTGGATGCTGCTGGTGTTTGTTTTCCTTGGTTGTTTTTGGTTTTTATGTGGACCAATATTTTCTGCTGTGTCCATGATATATTGATGCAGCTGTTAGAGGCGGTAAGCCCTGGTTCTGAGAAAGGGGGGTGTCAGAACAATGCATTTCCTTCCCTAAAGTCCCTTGAGGGTCCTTGTGGGAAAAGGCTTAAATGTATAGAAAAGAAGGCCACACCCCTTGTCCCAAACCTGGAAACATGGACAGAAGGGCCTTCACTTAAGATCAAAGCAAAAGGAGCACCCAGGGCTCCAAAGGAGAATTTATGTGAAGGAAGAATGGAATGTGTGTATGTATGTGTGTGAGAGAGAGAGAGAAAGAGAGGGAAAGGATTGGGCTTGGCGGAAGGAGCTAAGGATTTTAGAAGTCAACAGTTCCTAGGAACTTGTGGCTGAGGCTGGAACTTGTCCAGGTTCTCCTGTCTCTACGTGATGTGCAGCTCGGGAGTCTTCTTCATGGCATGATGTGCAGCTTTGTCAGCCAGAGGCTAGACTGTGCATATGACGACTCAGAGAGCTACAACCGAGAGCCAGTGTGAGGCCCCATGTTAGTTCTGTTGGAATCATAATGTTTGAGGCGATACGTCCAATTGAAATGTCCATCATTTGACTAACTGGGTCTTGAAACCAGAAGAGAACTCGAAACTGAAGATATTGATTTTTGAATTGTCAGTGTGTGATGTCCTCATTGAATTCAGGGGTGACACACACACCTGCTCTTTCATCCAATGTAATTCTTCTTTCTTTCTTGTTAATACCGCCCGCCCCCCGCCCCCCGGTTTTGTACAGGCCTGTAGTGTACCCAGCTAAATTATTCACTTCCCATGACTCTCTTGTATCTAGGGTTGGCTGGCTCTAACAATAAAATGTGAGTGAAAGTGGTCCCTGAAATAACTTTTATACAATGTAACAGACTCAGTCAGCATGCTCCTTTTGTACTTTGTCCTTCCCCTTAGCCCTGCACAGAATATAAAAATCATGCCTGAAGATGTCTCAGTATCTTACATGATGGGGGAAAACAGCCACACACTAAGAATAACAAATCAGATGTGTCCTAAGCAGCCTTACACTACCTGCTACATGAGAAAAATTGGCCCCTTCCGGGTTTGGGCCAATATCTATTGAATTTCTGTTAGTTTTATTGAATTCTGTTAGATTGAATTTCTGTTCAGCCAGATACAATCAAAATTGACTTACAGTATAGTATGATGACGTGACATTACTTAGTTACGGCCTTTTATGCATTTCCCTATAACACCCACCAAATGATTGGGAGGGGCCATTCAAACAAGGTGTAAAGAGCTCTAAGTTGGGGATTGGTCAGTTTTGCCATCCCTCTGGGAATAAGAAAGCCATCTCGGAAGCTGGAACAGGGAGAGTCCCAGGACCATCAAAGAAGAAGAGCAACCAGCAGAGGGCACAGAAGCTCTCTGTCTGAAGTGGCAGAGACCCTGAGATAAAGCAGAGGGGCAAGGGCAAGACTGTGAGGCTTCCCAGCCCGGGGAACAAGGTAGAGCCCAGCGGACCACATGGTCCAAGGCTGAGGACCGGAGCGAGACATGGCTGTGAAGAGGCACCGAGAAGAGGCCCTGCTGTGGACTAAAGACTATATCCTTCATGCTTTTTGCTCCTGGCTTTGGTAGCCTGTTAACATTTCTATAAACGCTCATGATTGTGGGTGTTGTCTGTCTGTCCTGTGAAGACACTGCGATGGGTTATCAAACCCAGCAGAACAGTAGGGTGCCATAGGAAGGAGAGTTGGTGTCCGAACAGGGTAAAGAAGGGTGGAGGGTAGAGTCCTGCCTGACCACTGCCTCATCACAATTAACCTTGCATTGGTGTCTAATTGGATTCTGCTCCTTTGTGCAGTCAGGGGAGGTCAGAAGAGGTGGCCATGCCTCATCGAGTGACTGTGTCGAGTGAAGAGTCAACGATAAAAGGGGGCACACTGGGACATGCTGAGTGATACCAAGAGGCAGCAGAGGAGCCATTCATCCTGTGGACTGACTAGGAGCTCACTGACTCAGAAAACATGACATCACCGTGTCAGAAGAACAAAGGGAAAAGAGGATTCAAAGAGAGAGGACCGATGTGTCTGATGCTGCAGAGATAGCAGTAAGGGATGCTCTGAGCAAAACATCCATGAATTCAACACACAAAAAAGAGGCTACTGGTTGCAGTAAAGTATCAGGGTGGGCTGAGGAGTCGATAGCAAACTCTTAGTCATCTAGTGCCGTTGTCACTGAAATACCCCAGGTTGGTGGTTTTAAAAATCAGAAATCTGTTTGCTTAATAGTTTAAGAAGCTAGAAATCTGGAATCAAGACACCGCTCTTGGGGATGGTCCTTTTCGTGCCTTGGTCATCTTCATGTGGCAGGAAGCTCTAGCTTCCTCGTCTCTGCTTCTTTAATCTGCTCTTTCACCTAACAAGAGTTTAACTGAAAACACTGATGCCGCTACATTAACCTAAGCAGCAACAACAGCAACATTCTCAAAGGGGAGTAGCCACCACTCGCCTGTCAGGATGTCCGCTTGTGATGGCTTGTATGTTGCTGCGATGCTGGAAGCTACATCACTGGCATTTCAAGGAGCAGCAGTGAACAGGTTTCAGTAGAGCTTCCACACTCAGAACGGACTATGAAGAAGGACCAGCCTATACGCTTCAGAAGAACTGGCCACTGAACATCGTATGGGTAGCATCAAGACATCGTCAGGTACGGAAAACCTAAGGAAGAGAAGCGGGGCGCTATCGGAGACAGTGGCAAAAGATGAGTCCCTCGGGTCAGAAGCCACTCAAAATATGACAGGAAGAGCTGCCTTCTCAAAGTAGAGTCGACTATGATAGCATGGATGGAATAAGGCCTTCGGGACAGAATGAGAAGAAACAGCTAGAAACTTCTATTAATCATCAGAATTTGGACTTTATGAGGTATGAGGCTAGACAAATTGGAAGTTGTCAAATCAAAAATGAAATTCCCAAAGATCAATATCTTGGGCATTGTTGTAGTTAGGTACCACCGAGTCAGTTACAACCGATGGCTATCCTGTGCACACTAGAAGGAAACACTGCACGGTCTGGCCCCATCCTTACAATTGTTCTTATGGCTTCCTTGACAATATGTCAGAAGTATGAAAGATGCAATATTGCCATCCTTGCGTCTAAGGATCGTTCTAGATATTCTTCTTCCAATACAGAATGGTTTGTCCTTTTAGTAGTCCACCTTACTTTGAATATTCTTCTGCAGCACCGCAATTCAAATGCATCCGTTCTTCTTCCATCTTCCTTAGTCATATGAGGCCATTAAAAATACTGCCCTTTTAAGGAGCAAGATATTTACAGCTGGGCCAACCTTGCTGCTAGGCCTCTACGCCTCAAGCTAGGCAGGCCAAAGAAGACGCTGTTTGCCATCCGCTCTTGGCCCGAGGCCTTCAGACTGGAGCTGCAGTCATGTCCACCTGTGAATCCGCTTCTGCGAGCTGGCTCCGGGAGACTGAGCAGTGGACGTATGAAAGGCTGTCCCCTCTCAGCGAGCTGGGCCCGAAGCTGGGTGTCCTCCGTGAGCAGGAGCGGATGGAAGCAGAGTCCTTGTTTCAGCATGCTAGTTACACACCTTTCCCGGAGAAGGACGTCTTGCTGGGTGATGTGAAGGTTCAGGGGGAAGGAGGAAGGCTTGGGCTGGCACCACCGTGGCTGAGCTCCAACATGACAGAGGGTGAGAGAGGGTCTGGGCCCTACGGTTGCACCCGGGGTGGGCACAGACCCGGAAGGCACCGCTCACAGCAGCAGCCACACCGCCATGCTGGGAGTCGCTCCTTCTCAGACCCCAAAGCAGGCAGAGAAAAGCCACCGGCCCTGAGGCCAGCTGCAGGAGGGCGTTTGGGGCATCCATTCAACCTCTGACTGCGCTCGGCCAACAGCCGCCTTCAGCCACTAAAGAATCCACTGCGCTTCTTCACGCCGAGCTCCAGACTCCGAGCCCAGCGCACCCGGATAACAGCCGTGCCCGGGATCCAGCCAAGAAGAAAGCTGCCTACAGACAGACAGATGGACAGACAGACAGACAGAAACACCTAGAAAATTGGACAACAGTCAGGGGAACACCGTGTCGTGGTCAGCCCGGGTGTGGATGTGACCCATCCACATCAGTTCCTTTCACCCGGCCCTCCACCCTGGGTGGGAGGCGCGAGCCCTACCTTCCAGGGGGGTTCTCTGGGAACCAGCACTCCTGGGAAATCGCTCCGCTAGTAGGGACAGGGTGTGGCCCAGAGAAAGGCTCTTGCTTCTTCTATCCAAGTGACTGGATTGTGGACCCAGAGAAATACGGTTCCAACCTGCTCTGGGCGCCCCTTTGTCTCCAACCGTCCCCGACCATGTCTACCCATCCCTCAAACCTTGTGGCCACCGTGCCCCTGCAGCTGCTGCAGCTGCTGCCCTGGCCCCACGGGAGCCACAACCCGCACATAAAGATGCTCCCGTGATCAATAGGGCCTGGGGCTCCAGGCGGAGGTTGGTGGGGGCGTGGGATGCTCCCCACCGTCTCTCTGTGGGAATGGAGGGAGGAGAGGCCTGGCCTCCGGTGCAGGACTCCAACGGGGGTGGGCTGGGGAGGGGCAGCCCTGCAGCCAGGGCCCTGGCCCTGGAGCACGGACGGCCTCCTGGACTGAAAGTTCAGTTCAGCTCACTGCTCTGGGCGGATGCAGACACCTCCTCACGTGCCCAGCCTCCTGGCGCGTGGTCGATTGCAGGCGGGGTCACCCCACCGAGAGAGAGAAAAACAAACAAGAGGCGGATAAAGGCCCCCAGCGACATGCGGCCACTTTCCCTTCTCACCCCTCCTGTGGCTCTCCCTCCGACTCGGGGATTTTCGCCCTTTCAGTCCCGAGTCGGCCCGGTAAGGCACTGCCCCCTGCTGACTGCTGCCCTGTATGGCAGCTGTTTGAAACCTGCCACGCCGTTCTGTGGTCCAGGTTTTTACTCTCTCAAGTTCCCTTCTCTGACTGTGACCGTCAGCCTCCCTGGTCGCACGCCTGGGACTGAGTCTGAGATGGCCACCAGGAAACAGATGTCCGATGGTCTTAGGAACCGAGACCCCGCTTCTCTATCCATCTCCAGGCGGGTCCATCCATATGTAGATATGCCCACCTATGAGTACTTGGCGTGAAGACTCACACATGCTTCACCATGCTTCAAGACAAAATTTCATTTCTTTGTCATGAGAAATAAATGTTTCTCAATATAGAATGACCTATTGTTTTTGTGATGAATCACTATGCTTTCATTGGGTTCAATTTGGAACCTGAAAACACATCCTGCATATTACATATTTACATGACGATTCATAACAGTAGCAAAATGACAGTGATGATGTAGCAACAAAAATATTTTTAAAATCATTTTATGGGGGGCTCGTACAACTCTAATCGCAATCCATATATACATATATTGTGTCAAGCATGTGTACATTTATCACCCTCATCGTTTTCAAAACATTTGCTTTCCACTTGGGCCCTTGAAATCAGCTCCTCATTTTCCCCCTCCCTCCCCGCTCCCCATGCAACGAAAATAATTTTATGGCTGGGGGTCACCACACCTGAGGAACTGTATTCAAGGGCCGCGGCCTTAGGAAGGTTGAGAACCATTGCTAGAGATGCTTGGATGCTCCGCACTGCAGCCTGGGCTTCTCTGAGTCCTTGGCCATTGTCTGCAGGGGAGGGGAGGCCGCCTCTGTTCAGCACTCTTGGCTCGGAACTATAGGACCCCAGGCTGAAGTCCTCTCTCCTGCGCTCTGCAATCCTCAAAGTTGTCCTTCCCCTCCGGCTTCCAGCAGCGGTCTCCAGGACAAGCTCCTGCTACTCACAGGCTTCCCTCAGGATGCGTTCATTCCTTCCCCAGCGGTTCCTCAGATCCTCCACAGCACCCCGCTGTCCTCCCCACTGTTCTCAAGTTTTTCTCCCAAACCGAAAACCCCTGCCGTATTTGCAAGAAGGAGCACCGTGAGTCAAGTAACTCGGCTGCTCACCAAAGAGTCCACCTTTCAAACCCAACCGTTGCTTCCGCAGGAAGCAGATGAGAGGTCTGCTTCCACAAAGATGACCGGCCTGGAAATCCTACAGGGTCGATCCAGTCAGGCCTAGGGGGTCACTACGAGGTGGCCTCCGCCCAGTGGCGAAGGATTTTGCCTTTGGGTCTTGGTATTTGCAAGGGCTGGGGAAGGGGGTGTTTGCTTGAAGGCAAGATGACGTGATTCTCCGTGTGCATTACACTCAGCCCCACGTGAGCACAGAACCGGTCCAGAATGCCATCAGCCCAGGGCACCAGGTCAGAAAGGACTGGTTTGGAATGAGTGAGGTGGGCTCCCTAGAAATGTTCACCCGGATGGGATGGACGGTGATGGGAGGTGCAGATTCATTGAGAGAGGTGCTAGGTGGGAGCATGCGGTACCAGCATCCCTGGCCTTCAACATCCCAGTTTCCACGGGTGAACACAGGGTGTATTGGCTTCTGCCTCATCTTCCTCCTTTTGTACATCAGCCCGTGAATTCACTTCTTCGCCCACGTGACTCTGATTTGGACGGTTCTAATCAGAGGCGGTAAGTCTGAGAGCTCAGGGAGGCAGTGGTGGTTTGTATGTGTTGTGTTGCGTTGTGTTGTGTTGAGCTAGTTTCTCAGATAATAGTACTGACTGGGAAGCTGGTAACTAGAAAGTGTAAAGCGCGAAACATAAAAACATAAAGAGTGGAGACATCTGAGTCCCTGCTCCAGGGGTCACCCACACCAACTCTGACCCCTAGGGCCTCTTGGTGCCTCCATGGTGTCACCAGCACGGTGACAGCAGGTGTCACAAGCAGAAGCTGGCAGGGTGGGGCTGGAATGACCACCGAGGCAGGGCCTGGAGAAGGATTTTTTGGGAAGAGGCAATTTGAACAGGAAGACGTGGAACAAAGGATGAGGGAGTGGAAAGTGTGGCATAGGGCCCCTCTCTGCCGCCACCCAGTGTCCCACGGATCTGCGCCTTTGTGGTGCGCCTTTGCTGGAAGCGCTCTCGGAGCCAGGCAGCATGGGCCCCACGGAGAGGGCACAGCAGGTGTGGCGGGTGTCCAACCCAGACTGGCTGCCCACAGGGATGGATGTGTTCCCAAGCACATGGCAAAACTCTGCCAACGTTCAGAAATGTCCGTGTCATTTGGGTGGTGGAAAAGGAAGGCACTTGGTTCAAATGCACCAGCAGAGAGGGGTGGGGTTCTCTGCTCCTGGAATGAGCCCAAGTCTTGGAAACCTCTGCTAGCCTAGGTAGACTAGAGAAATGAATCCATAGACACTCATATAAGAAAGAGCTTTGTCTACAAGAGCAGTTGACTAATGAGAAAACATCCCAGCCGAGGCCAGATCAAGTCCATAAGTCCGATATTAGTGAAACACATGCAATGTGAGTGGGAAATCTTGTGGATCCAGTGGCGTTGTAAGCATCTCAGCACCGGCAGGGTTCTCCAGAGATCTGGCTCCATTAGCCTCTCTCCATGTGTGTTCTCCACAGGGATGTCTCCATGGAGTAAGCATTCTACTACCTGATTGACAGGCTAGACCCCACCCCTTCACAATGAATCCTCAAATCGACACCAGAATATGTGCCTACC
>NW_022106471.1:2349644-2351968 GCF_000313985.2 Echinops telfairi | reverse complement strand
GGGGTAGAACTGCACCCCTGGGGTTTGGAATGGTGTGTCTTTCTCTCTAGGACCCCCTGGGTGGACTCAGGGCGCCAACCTTTCATTAGGAGCCAAGCACATAACCGTCTGCACCACCCCCGGGGACTTCTAGACGTGGGATGAAACCAACTGACTGGCCTGGGAAATCTTGGGAATGGCATCAGTAGAGGGCAGTGGTGAGGCAACAACTCAAGAGACCCTGGTGGATGCTCTGGGCCTCTGGGCAGGTCTAGAGAGGGTGACCAGCCCATCAGGAGCAAGAAAGGGGCAAGCAGCTCGTTTGGCGAGCTGAGACCCCTGCTCATTCTGAGGCCCTGTGAAAGGGATGCGTGGAACCTGCATTTCTAAATGGACGAGGGCTTCACAGCAACTACAGGGCAGGCAGGGGGAGCTCTGCCGGGATGTGGGACCCTCTGGAGACCTGGACACGGATGCTGGATCCAGCCGTTCCTGAAGCCCGACCCACCCCTGCCTTCCTAATCACATGACCCAGCCAAAGCGACGTGGTGCTTCAGTTCAACAGGAAGGCCTCCGGCGACACGGGAGCGTCTTCAGACTGAACACATGACGGGGCACGGGACAATGTGAGGGGGACACCTGAAGCCAGGGAGATGGGAAGGAAGCATTACCAACAGTTAGGTGGGAGGAGCGCAGGCTTTGGGGGGGCCTGTGAAGTGAATTCGATACAGTGGCGGTTGGAACCTCGGCCCCACACAATCCGGTCTGTCCCTTCCCACGTGGCAGGGTCCTTTTTCCTACTGTCACGAAAGGCGCTCTGACCCCCGCCCTTGAAGCTAATCCCCGCTTCACACTGCATGTGTCTGTGTTGGACGGAAAACACCGCTCACCATAATAAGATTCTAGCCGAATCCAAATGGCACGAACCAGCGACACACAAAGAGGGGAAAGAAAGAACAAACGAAGCCCCTGCGGGTTGAGGATTATTAAATATGAAGTCTGTTGGTCGGGAAAAACCCGGTATTTATGTAAACAGCCGAAGCGCCGCCATGGCAACGCGGCTTCATTGGCTCGGCAGCCCACAGAGGCCTCGCCGCCAACTCGCTGCCTCCTTTGCTCACTGCTAGCCCACATTTTTCCAAAAGCGACTCGGGCCAAAATTCCATGATCCGCCTGCTTAGTTTCCAGGCTTAGAAAATATCACTGAAAAAAGTGCTGGCGGACAGGCTGGAAACCACTGCCAACGCTTCCCAATGAAGCTCATTTCTCTCTCACACACACACACACACACTCACACACACACACACAAACTGATTTTGTTTACCAACCTATAGCATGCTTTGCCTTTTTTAAAGTGACCCAAGTTTCCTTGGGCCTCACAGGCCTGCAGGAACAATGTGTTAATACTCAACCGGCAGTCACCCGGAGTCCCTGCACCGAGGAGCAGGGTGGGGGTTTCTCTCACCTGCTCATAAGGCCTTTAAGCAGTGAACTCCTACCCCGATGGTCCCGTGGGTGTTGGCGATGGTCCCATGGGTGTTGGCGTAGAACTTGCTCAAGGGGTGTTCAAGACTCTGGCCTTTCAGTAGTGGATCACAGGGCCTTTCCTTCCACGAACCTCTGGGTGAATGCAAATGCCATCCTTTTCCTTAGTAACCCAGAACTTAAACACGCATGCCTACGAGACCCCATGTGAGAGAGCAGAATGGCTCCACAGGGCAATGGAGGCTGCAATCTTTATAGGAACAAATCTCTAGGCCTTTATAGCATGGACCGGTAGGAGAGTTTGAACCACCAACCTGCGGGTTAGAAGCTGAGCTCTTAACCACTGGGCTACCTGGGGCTGATAAAGTCCTCCTGGATATTTTGGGGGGGGTGTATTTGTGAGAAAGAGAGAGATAGGTTTATTGTGCCAACCTGGCCAATAGGAACATGTGGGATTAACCAGGTCGCAGATTGATTGGAGGACAAAGAGATAAATGGCTCTGCAAGGCCCGCCCCCATCCCTCTTGCTTTCTAGTGATCAGAGCATGCTGGAGGGTGCTGCTGCTTTAGCTAGTTTTCTGCCCACACTACCTGTGGGCCAAGCCAACCCATGGATCATGTAGCTAGAGCTTGAGGCTGGTGGATCCTGTTGCCGTGCATTGCTTGAGTTCAATATCCCCTCCGGGTCTGCTTCGCTAAGCTCCCGAGCTACTGACTATTGGTGACCAACCCTGCTGTTTGCTGCCTGTGGGCAGACTCTGCTTGTCTCGCCCAGAGGAGGACTCTGCTGTCTGCTTCCTTGACCTTGGACACGGCAGCCCACTTGAGTTGAAGGGCCTCCAGTATATTAACTGTTCTAC
>NW_022106471.1:2347976-2349544 GCF_000313985.2 Echinops telfairi | reverse complement strand
TTTTGGGGGGGGTGTATTTGTGAGAAAGAGAGAGATAGGTTTATTGTGCCAACCTGGCCAATAGGAACATGTGGGATTAACCAGGTCGCAGTTTGATTGGAGGTCAAAGAGATAAATATCCAGTGGTACCCATCTCGATGACATGTCTCTGAGCCCTGCCACCACCTCAGTGAGCTCCATGGAAGGCAGGGCATTTGGTGGCATGGGGTGAAGTCCCAACCTGAGTTGCTCGCTCCCCACATTCTTATGGGCGCTTTTAGTCAAATATCTTAAAAGTTCACTCACATGCCCTCTTTCTCCAAAGGATCCAAGGGATAGTACCTGGCTCCTCCTTCTGACTAGCAATCAGAGTCATCTAGTCAGGCTCCTCTCATCCTCAGGAGGCTCACAGACCAGCACTCAAGTTGGCGGGGTAGGGAGAGGGAGACAGCACACCAGTTCAGACATGTATCATCACACTCATACCCAAGCAGAGATCCCTGGGCTATCAGACCAGAGAAAGCCACAATCCCAGCCGCACTGTCCACCTGCCCACTCAAGGCAGCCGCAGAGCACGGTGGAGTCTGCTTTGTGCAGTTATAGCTGAGAGCCCAGGGGGAACGACTTGCTCTGCTCCAAGAGAAAAAGAAATTGACATCAGATTATTTTCCTACAGCTTTTCCCACTCTTAATATTTGCCACATTGCATTTCATCCCAGTTTTTGGAAAGACTTTTAGCAGCCCTAGTAATAATAGAAAGGCAAGAGATAGGAATCCCTGGACTGGGAAACTGTTATTATCTTCAAGTTGATCGTTCAAATTGATTGTCGTTAGGTGCCGTCAAAGTAGGCTGCATCCCATCATGACTGCAGGCACAGTGGGGTGAGATACTTCCTAGTGCTGCACCATCCCCACAGCCCCTGCGCTGTCTGAACCCATTGTTGCAGCCACGGGGCCAGTCGGCCTCACTGAGAGGCTTTCTCTTGATCGCTGACCCTCTACTTTACCAAGCAGGATGGCCTTCCCCGGGGGCTGATCTCTCCTGAGACATGGCCGGAAGTCTCAGCATCCTCCCTTCTAAGGAGCCTGGTGACGGAACTTCTTCCAAGAGGGATCTGTTAGCTCTTTTGGAGTCCGTGGTATCGCCAATGCTTTTCTCCAACACCCAAATTCAAATGCACCAAGTCCCTGGTCCTCCTTCCTCGTTGTCCCGCTCGCCCGGGCATAGAAGGTGATTGAGAGTACCACGGCATGGAAGAGGTGCGCCTTCATCGTTCTTTGTTTGCCAACACTCTGAAGAGACTTCTCCCCGGCAGATCTACCCGGTTCGCAACAATCCTTTGATGTGTCTCGGCTGCTGCTCCCTGGGTGCTTGTGGATGCACGTAAAATGGAATCCTTAGCAACATCCAGCTTTTCTCCACTTATCAGATGTCGCTTATTGGTCCACGTGTTAGTACAGGTTGACTAGCAAAACAAATTCATAGACACTCACATGTGTCTAAGAGAGAACTGTATATCAAAGAGCAATTGTATACTGAGAAAACATCCCAGCCCAGTCCAGAGCAAGTCCCTAAGTCCAATATTAGC
>NW_022106471.1:2344449-2347132 GCF_000313985.2 Echinops telfairi | reverse complement strand
TAGTCAATAAAACACAAATAATCACTTCTTGGTGTTTTGGCTAAGATCAAGTGTAATAAAACGCAAATAAGCATCTTTCTGATGGTATTGTCTGCTTTCAGACGAGTCATCGGACATCAATAATGATATCCCCGACTCCGTATTATTTTCAGAATCTGGCCTGAATTTCCGGCTATTCCTTATCAATGGACTGGTGCAACTGTTTTTCAATTATCCTCAGCAAAACTCTACTTGCACGCAATATTAATCATCTTACTTAATCATTTCTGCGTTCTATTTGGATCACCTTTCTTTGGAATGGGCACAAATGCGGATCCCTTCCAGCTTGTGGCCGGGTAAGCTTTCATCCAAATGTCTTTGCTGAGAGGAGTAAACATTTCCAGGATGGCATCCAGTTGATGAAATATCTCAACTAGTATTCCATTCCTTCCTGCAGCCTTATTTGTTGCCAGTATGCTTTTAGGTGCAACTTGGACTTCTTCCTTCAAAACCTTTAGTTCTTGGTCATATGCTACCTCCTGAAATGGTTAACGATTCTTTTGGGTACCATGACTCTGTGTATTCCATTCATCTTCTCTGAATGCCTCCCGAATTACTCAGAATCTTTGCCCATGGAATCCTTTAGAATGACAACTCTGGGCTTGCATTTTTTTCTTTGGTTTGAGGCATTTTTAGCACGTCTTCCCTTTTGGTTTTCTAACTCTCTGTCTTTGCATATTTCACGATAACGCTTTATTTTGTCTTCCGGAGCTGCCTTGTGGAATCTGTTCAGCTCTGCTACTTCATTTTTCCCTTTTTTATTTTTAAGTTAGTCTTCATTCAAAAGCAAGCATCCGGGTCTCTTCTGACATCTACTTTGATCTTTTCTTTTATTTCCTGTCTTTTTGCTAGCTCTTCCTTTTGCTTTCTACGATGTCCTTGATGTCATCCCACAATCTGCCTGATCCTTGGTCATTAGTGCTCCCTACATCAGATACTTTCTTGGGATAGTCTCAAAATTCAGGTGGGATATGCTCAAGGTTCATGTTTTGGCTTTCGTGAACTTGTTTTAATTTCTTCCAGCTTCAAGTTGAACTTGCCTATGAGGAACTGATGTTCCGTTCCACCAGCAGCCCATGGTCTTGTTCTGGGGGTAGTGATATGAGCTCCTCATCGTCTCTCTCCATAGATAGAGTTCATCTTGTTCCTTTATATTTCATCCGGTAAGGTTCATATGTATAGTTTATGTTGTTGATGAGAGATATTTTCTATGAATTGGTCTTCCTTGAGTGAGTTTAGATATTCTCTTATTACTGGTAGCACTATACTTCGGGACAGATCGTGAAATGCTCTATTTCACAATGGCCATGATGCCATTCTTCTTCAGTGTGGCATTCCCAGCACAGTCAACCAGTATGGTTGTCCGCTTTCAAATGGTCAATACCAATCCATGTCAGCTCATGCCTAAGGCATCCATCATATGCCATCCATTTCATTTTTGACAATTCCTAATTTCCTACATTCATACTTTGTACATTTTCTGTTCAATCATTAATGGATGTTTCCAGCTGTTTCTTCTCATTTTAAGACATGCCACATCTGCAATGTTGGTCCCAAAAGTACTGCCTGGGTAATCTAGCAGGCTCCTCAAACACATCGAAATGTATCGCCCTCGGTCCAAAAATCGCCACCCATTGTTGTGTTGTTGCACTGTGGTGGCCTGCCTTTGCTGGGATGCTGGAAACGTTGCCATTAATGTTTTGATTGCAGACTAAGACAGAGTAGGAAGTAGGGCCTCGCAGTCTACTTCCCAAAATTAGTCAACGAAAACTCTTGATCACAACAGAATATGGACCGACAAAGTGCTGGAAGATGAGCCCCTTACATTAGAAGGCCCTCAAAGTGCAGAGTAGCCACCACAAGATATTGGAGCATACCAACAGCCACGCCCCCTGGGGAGGTGGCTCAGGACTGGACAAATGCTTCATTAGGATATATGTTGAAAACTGGGTGCATAAACAAATGTGGTGAAGAAAGCAGATGGTGTCCGGCTATTAAAAGACATAGCATCTGGGGTCTTAACAGCTTGAAGCCAACCAAGCAGACATCTAGGAGGGAAGCAACAAAGCCACATGGAAGAAGCACAGCAGCCTGTGTGATCATGAGGTGTCAACGGAAACAGACATCAGAATTCCAAAAATAAACAACCCCACTGAGGTGATGGAGAGTGGGCAAGCTAGAGACCCAGAGCTCATCCGTGGATAATTGGACATCCCTGCACAGAGGGGAGGAAAAATGCATCCAGGGGACTGTTTAGCACCAATGAAACAGTGCTCCTCTAGTTCTTTAATCCTTCCTCCCCCTCCCCCCACACACACATTATGATCTCAGTCCATTCTCACAATTCCCACTAGTCTGGTGTACAGACAGTGGCATAGATGAGAGCTTTCAATATACAGAATTCAGGAAAGACAAACCTCAGAAACGGTAATGGGAGTAATGATTCCAGGAGCACAGGGGAAGGGAAGGGGGAGAAGCGGGGGCAGGGAAAGGGAGAGCAATGATGGCAGAATAACCCCCCTCAGGGGAAGAATATCAGGATAGTAAGAGAAGGAATAGAATGGGTGGTGTAAGATATGCATAAATAATAATTACAAAACATAATATATTAAGGGTTTGCAGGGATGGCAGGGTGGGAGAGGGA
>NW_022106471.1:2341598-2343607 GCF_000313985.2 Echinops telfairi | reverse complement strand
GGGGGAGAAGGGGGAGAAATGGGGAACTGATTGCAAATGATCGACATAACACACACCCCGCCCAAAGGGAACGAAAAACAAAAACATGGGTGAAGGGAGATAGTTGACAGTGTAAGATATGAAAATAATAATAATTTATCAAGGGGCCACAAGGGTGGGAGGGTTGAGGAGGGAGGGAAAAAAGAGGAGCTGATATCAAGGGCTCAAGTAGAAAGAAAATGTTTTGAAAAGGATGATGGCAACTTATCTACAACTGAGCTTGATACAATGGATGCATTCATTGTTATAAGAGCTGTAAGAGCACCCAATAAAATTTCTTTTCTTTTTTTTTAAATGTTAATTTCCTCTCCCACTCCCAACATCCAACTCGGAGTTCAATTGGAAATGACGTTCAAGTTTTGTACAGCAAACATGAGTCTCAGTGTCAACATCTGCCAAAGCCCCAAACATTTCCCAGCAGACTCTGCTCAGAGAAAGCATCTGGATCAAGGGGCCCACACGGCTGTGGAGGCTGCCAATGCTCCTGCAGGGGACCCAGGGCCATTAGCAGGAGAATAGCTTCTCCCTTCTCCTCCAGCCTCCTTTCACCTGCACCTGATCCCGAGAATACAGAATGCCTTCCTGAAGCTCTCTCAGCAGGCCCTCCCTGACCCTCCCCTGGGAAAGTCGGAGCCAGGGAGAGAAGCCTGAGAGAGCTGCGGTGTCGAAGGGAGAAGAGGGCACGCCTTTCTTCAAGGTCCTCTGTGTCTCCACTGCCTGCTCTCGGGCTCGGACTCTGGGGTGCTTCCTCAGGGATCTGTGTTTCCTTTGGATGTGTTTCCAAGCTTCTGAGTTGGGTTTTCTCTTGTGTGCCTATTAAAATAGCATGCAGGAGAAAAAGGGCTTCCACTGCGCCTTCTGGCAAGCATCTTATCCAATGGTACACACACTGGGCACCTCACAGTGTCTTCTGTGCCAAGTGTCAGATTTGCACCCTCCTTGCACACTTAGGGTCATTGTCCGGGGGCAGTAGTAGGAAAGATTTTTTTAAGAGAGCCACCATGATATAGGCATCAAAAAGCCAGAACAAAAACTCAAATCATTGTGAATGAGGGGGAGCGTGGAGTGGAGACCCAAAGCCCATCTGCAGACAATTGGACATCCCCTCAGAGAAGGGTCACAAGGAAGAGATGAGCCAATCAGGGTATAGTATAGCACCAACGAAACATACAACTTTCCTCTAGTTCTTTAATGCTTCCTCCCCCCACTATCATGACCCCAGTTCTACCTTACAAATCCAGCTAGACCAGAGCATGTACACATGTACAGATAAGAGTTGAAAACAACACAGGGAATCCAGGACCTATAAACCCCTCAGGACCAATATTGAAAGTAGCAATACCAGGAGGGGAAGGAGAAGGTGGGGGAAGAAAGGAGGAACTGATCACAAGGATCTACATATACCCCCCTCCCAGGGGAACGGACAACAGAAAAGCGGGTGAAGGGAGACATCAGACAGTGTAAGACAGGAACAAATAAATTTATAAATTATCAAGGGTTCATGAGGGAGGGAGAGTGGGGGAGGGAGTGGATAAATGAGGAGCTGATACCAAGGGTTCAAGTAGAAAGAAAATGTTTTGAGAATGATGATGGCAACACAACAGTGCTTGACACAATGGATGGATGGATGGATGGATGCAAGAGTTTTACAAGCCCCCAATAAAATGATTGGGGGGAAAAGAGAGCACGCCACTATCAGACTCCATAATCATACCTGTTCCCAACCTCCCAACGCTGGAATCCAGCTCACCTGGATGCATTCTGATCCGAGCCGCCTCATCTCTCGGCTGGATGATTGTTTGAGTCTCCTGCCAGCACCTGTTGCTTCTGCCCCTGCTCCCAAACACTCGGCTCTCCACTTGGCAGAATCCTTCCTTAAAGCACAAACCACATGCTGTCACTCCGTTGCTCAAACACTCTGGTTTCCCAAGGCCTCGCAGTGACCTCAAGGCCCCGTCTACCCTCTCCAT
>NW_022106471.1:2338867-2340518 GCF_000313985.2 Echinops telfairi | reverse complement strand
CAGGAATGTCTCACAGGGAGGGAAGTGTGTATCTGGCCTCCAGTGAGCTATTTATCTTCTTTGCGCCTCCACATGAGGTCATCAAGCTGCGACCTGATTGACAGGCTAGACTCCACGCTTCTGCAAGTTGACAGGAGATGGTGTAACTGCCACAGGGCCTTTACCCTTACTGTTCCCACTCCCTCCCAGGTCCCCACTAGGCTCGCAGCTCTTCCTCCTCCGTCAGGTATCCGCTGAAGCCTCATCCCTGGCCACTGTATTTAAAATAACACCACTTCCCACCTGTCTCTCCCCATGGGCATTCCCTGCTTTATTTCTTGATAGCTTTTATCGCCATTTGACACCCCCTGGACTTGATTTATTGCTATGATGATTATTATGTGTGTCTTCTCACGAAAATATAAGTTCCCCATGACCAGGGATTTTTGTCTCTTGGTTTATAGCTGACTCCCTAGTACCTGCACGTGGTCAGCCCTTAACAAACATTGGTTGAATGAATGATTAAATAAATGTGGGACACCTCCCTAACAAGTGACTAACAGAGTAAACTCCTTCTTTTAATAGGTATGGAGGTTGAATGGGTGGGCCGGCCAGCCTGTGGAGACTAGAGACCACAGACTGGATATTTGAAAAGTCTGCTGCTTAGAAAGGCAGTCAGGGAAACGAGTGCTGCCTGGCCTCAGCAGGACTTGCTAAATGCCTCCAATTAAGCCCTGCATTTCTTGATCACTATTCTAATTACCAACTGGGTGTTCATACTATATATTGAACAAGTGAGTGCAAATCGTATCCAACTGTGCTTTCCCATAGAGGGAGGAAGGAAGCAAAATCAATCAAGCAAGCTTTCCCACAGCATCACCTTAGATTGGAAGGATATCACGCCCTAGGGGAGATCTCGACATGGGACCATTGCTGGCTTCTAACAGCCAAACCACTGGGAATGTTAGCCCACCCAAGCTAACACAGGGTGTATTCAAATCACTCTGCTGTTTGTGTTGCCAATTGGGGGTTTATCACCGCCACTATCATTCTTAGTGGCTGAGACTCAGCATCTAACCTTGCAGAAAAGGGATGGTGGACTTCCCTTGTCAACAGGTCAAAGATTCTAAATAGAAATCTCCTGAGCCAGAGGTGGGGCGGGTGCTAGAGGTCACGGCCTGTTGACGATAAGAGTGTGATTGCAGATGCTCTCCTATGGATTTACAGTAAGGATTAACCAGCAGTCACCCCTACACACCCCCGTCTGGGCCATCCAAGAAAGCGGCTGCAGCGGTGTTTAGCACACTGGGGGAAGAGGGTCTTAAAGAAGTTATACCACAAAATGGACATGGACTTTGCATTGACTTAAACCCAAAACACACACACATGCTCTCTAAAACATGGTGGCGAACTGGGTTAATCATTGGGCTGCTCACTTCAAGGTCAGCGGTTTGAAGCCACAAGCTGCTTTACCAGAGAAGAATGAGGCGATCTACTGTTGCAAGGGTTCCCGTCTCAGAAGCTGTGGGAGCGGTGGTTCTAATCTGTCTGGTACGGCCGACATGAGTCGGAAACCAATTTAATGGTAGTGGACTTGATTTGACACTGTTCTGTAAAACCCCCGTGACTTTTCTTTGGAATCATTCTGGATGGACAGTGTTTCAGGCACCTC
>NW_022106471.1:2336251-2337844 GCF_000313985.2 Echinops telfairi | reverse complement strand
GCTTGTCGTGCATTCTTTCCAAAAATCGGGACTTTTTTAAAATGCCAAAAAAATCGGGACTGTCCCACCAAAATCGGGACATCTGGTCACCTTATAATCTACAGGAATGTGCACGGAGGATAGCAACGTGGTTACACTTTGGACGTCACGACTGATGGACGAAGGTTGTGCAGGAAAGCCCGCGCGAGGTGCCAACCGGTCAAAGAAGGAGAACACAAGTCCTTTCGACTTCAATGAGGGAGACAAAGGGGGGGGCGGGGGCTACCCCTCAAAGGCAGACAAGCTGTGAGACCAGGCAGTCTCCTACTTCTTCAGGCACCCGGGATTCCGTCGTTTCCACAGTAACCCCCGAGAACACAGAGAGGAGAGTAGAAAGGAAAGTGGAAGGATTGAAAATATGTCCTCTGGGGAAAGCAAAGGCAAGAGGGAAAAAGACACATGGGACTGTCGTTCCAAGAGAAAACATCAAGGGGGGGGATAGACCAAAAGGGAGGAACCCCCAAAGAACTAAAGATGAAAGTCATTCAGAGCCTGCTCTGTGGCCATCATAGATAGTGAAGTCAAATCACAGAAACCACATGTCTGGCAATGAAGAAACGACTGTTACCTTATTGAGTCAAGGGAATAAAGTGTTGGGACTGAATAACCAAAACGTTGCCCATCCCCCACTAGAGCAACTCTTAGGGGACAATGGACCATCTAAACTGGTCAAGTGCAGTTTATCCCAGGGAGACCAGGGAGGCAAAGGAAGTCCATCAGACAGTTATCTCGATCAATACAAAGAGAACACCTTTTAGATAATCACTAGAAAAACCACCCCCTCGACCTGAGAGAGAGGAGTCACAAAATGCGGGTCCTAATGCCAAAAGGGTGCAAGCGTTTCCTCAGAGATCAAGAGCAGAACAAGGACGTTTGCCGTGACCGTTTCTAGTCAAACTGTACAGGATGACCCGGACGGCGTCGTAAGGCAGTCTTGTTTTTGTGAGGATTGTGGTTGAGTTTTGCAGCTCATGAGGGACCCCAGGGAAACACTGCCAGGTCCTGGGCATTCCTCGGGGCCATGGTGATGTTTGAGCCAAGCGTAATGGTTGCAGCCACCGTGGCCAAGAAGAAACAAGCCTGTTCTTATTCGCCCGTAAGACGACTGTGTGCACAGGGTTAACGTGCAGC
This sequence comes from Echinops telfairi, assembly GCF_000313985.2. Lineage (NCBI taxonomy): Eukaryota > Metazoa > Chordata > Mammalia > Afrosoricida > Tenrecidae > Echinops > Echinops telfairi. The sequence continues at coordinate 2,336,674 of NW_022106471.1, read as the reverse complement.
AGAATTAATAAGTGGGGTCAGCAACGTTGCAGCAAAAACTCAGTGGGCAAAATACATTTTTTATACCAGCCACAAAAATCTGCAAAATATCATTTGAAACTCACATAGTGTTTATAAGGAAACCACAGTCCCTCCCATCGAGTCGATTCTGAGTGGGCGTGACCCTATAGGACCGTGTAGAACCAACAGCCCTCTGGGTTTCTGAGACTGATTACCCCTATCCACCAGGACAACAAAAAACAGAGAAGCCAACTTAACAAAAGATGGGCAAGATCTTTGCTTTTGGTTTTCTGTGGCTGCTGTAACAAATCACCCCAAACTTGGTGGCTTTAAGCAACAGAAATTTCTCCCATGTCATTGGGAGGGCAAAAACTCCACATCACCTAGCTGAAATCAGGGTGTGAGCACGGTCACGCTCCACTA
>NW_022106471.1:2333537-2335341 GCF_000313985.2 Echinops telfairi | reverse complement strand
CTGGGGAGGGGGTTCAACATAGCTCAGCTATGGCCCTGTCGTCCTCTGTTAGTTCACTGCTCCAAGCTGGTATGTAGCCCTCAAGGCTTGGCATTCCAGGATGGGAGTCTGGTCCCTCTCTCCCTTTCCTGTGGGGACAAAAATAATGCCCTCCTGGTCGGTGTATTAGTGCCCTGTTCCCCCATCACCCTTGTTTTTCGTTTTTGTTTTCTCCTTCTTTCCCCCTATTTTTTAGTTGGCTGCCACTTTGTGCACAGAAACTATTAAAAGAAATTTTTTTTCTGATAAAGAAGCTTGGAGTCAACCTCACCTCTGAACCATTTAACATGAATAATCCACTGACTTCTATGTATTAAAGTGCTATTCTAAAATGTTTACGCATAATGTGAAGAAGAAAAATTTAGATCTTCAAAATATGCCAATGGCTAATAGCATCTTACAGGGTGATGCTCACACCGCCCTCTATGTGCCTTTTCAAGTTTATTTCCCTTTCTGCTGTTCCCACTCTGTGTCCTGGCTTTGCAGTATCCAACTTGGAGTCTCTGTCTATATTGCCCAGCCTCCTAGACCTAAAAGAAAAACCCGCTGCCATCAAATCGAGCCTAACGTATAGGGATCCTATAGGACAGAGAAGAACTACCCTAAATATTTTAAAGACTGCAGAGCCACGGGTGGGTTTGAACCACTGACCCAGTGATTAGCAGCTCAATGAGTAATCAACTAGTCAACTTGAGTCCACGGACAGCTTCCCTTGGACGCCTCTTAATCCCTAATTCTTTCTCAAATATTTCTTATCTTTTTTGACTTATCCTGCAATTTGTGGGTCTGGATTCTACATATTTAAAACTGGGCTGAGAAATAAGTTAGCATGAGTTCATAGCTGAAAATCTTGGAGAACACCCTATCTAAGAAACTAGCAGAGATGCAACCCACCCAATGCAGCTTTCTGAACCCAACATAACCCCAGAAACAAGCCTAAAAACCAAGACACCAAGAAAACCACGTTTTCTTGTTGTTGGGCTGTGGAATCCGAGGGAGACAAGTTGAAGGTCGAAGGAGAGCTAAAGGCCTAAGCACCATTTGGCCAAAGAGCAAAAGGTTCACAATGCCCAGTAGTAGCACAGACACTGGCAGGAGAAACTCTCCCACACTGCTTAAAAAAAAAAAAGGGGGGGGGAGGGAGGTAAAATTTAAATTAGTACAACCACTTTGGGAAAGAGGTTGGCAATGTTTAGCAAAGTAGAAAACGTGCTAGCATATGACCCATCAATTCTACTCTTAAATATACATCCTAGGGATACTCTTACACATTTTTCACCAAGAGACCTACACTAAGTATATTAATGGCAACATTGGTATGCGGGCCAGATACCAGACACAAACCCATGGACATCAGGAATTGACTGAAAGGAGTCCCGTTTCTAGGCAAGCTGATAAAGCATTTACCATACCAAGTCCTCCTGCATTTAACATCGACACAAACTCAAGAAGGCTCTGAACCGTGAACAACTGCGCACCGGTTCTGAAGGGGAGTGAAAAGTGGGAAGAACGAACCTACAGGTGTTGGGATTGGGATGGGGTTTGAAGCAGTTGCCACAACTATGCTCAATGAAATAAAGAAATACATGTTCACAATGAGAGAAAACATTTTTTTTTAATCTCAGGAGGAAATACACTATTAAAAATGATCAAATGAAAATTCTATAACTAAAATATGCAAGGAGGCCTTAAAAAATGTGTAGGAGGAGGGAGGGGAAAAATGAGGACCTAATGTCGGGGGTTTAAATGGAGAGAAAATGTTTTG
>NW_022106471.1:2331208-2333056 GCF_000313985.2 Echinops telfairi | reverse complement strand
TCGATTCTTAACACAGATGCCCAGACCCTTCGATTGATAAAATCAGCCTTTTCTTTTAATCGTGGATTAATCTTCGCTCCTCAAACAAAAAAAGCACTACCATTTTCAGACAGTAAAGGCTCATTTATATTTTCCCTCACTTATTATTCTCTTTGCTCATTATCCCCGCCCCTTTTTCATTGTCAATTAGTGAAGGTTTACAGAGCACCTCATCAGTTCGACATTCAACAATTCATTGTTTGTCTCGACTCATCCGTGGCCATGTCCTTAACAGGGCGTCATTTATCTCACCGTCTCCCTGTGTTCCCCATTTCATCATTCTTTCTTTTTTTCCCCCTCTTTGAAAGATCCTTTATAAATCCAAGTTGTTGGGGTAGGGGGAAAAGAAGTAAATCCAAGTTGTTCATCAGATGGTCTATTATTTCCATCCTTCTTGAGTAACAGTTTCACAAGTTATTTTCTCAGTACAAGGAAATTCTTCCACTGCCTTCTGGATTCTATTGTTGCGATTGGGAAATCAACTGTCAGTCAAATTGTTGATTCTTGGAGGACAGGTCTTCTCTCTCTGGCTGCTTTTTAAGATTTTTGTTTGTTTGTTTGTTTGTTTGTAATGTTCTACAGTTTCAAAACAATATAAATGAAATTTCTCTCAATCTGCTTGGAATGAATTAAACCTCACTGCCATTGGATTGAGTCCAATTCATAGAAACCCTGTGTAGGGTTCTCAAAACTAAATTTTTATGGAAGCCTCCTCTTTCCTCCATGGAGCAACTGGGGGTTAAGACCACTGACCTTACAGTTCTAGAACTATTTTTAGGCTCCCCCCACCCTCCATGTCTATCTATATAAGATAGGCAGGATAAACAATTTTGAGAAAACAATAAGACAGATGGTTCTGGGGGAACATGGGAGATGGGAGGTGGGGGAAAGGAAGGGGAGAGCAACAAATCTAGGGACAAGGGAACAACAAGTGATCTAATATCTATCGGTGGTGAGGAGGGTATAGAATGCTGGGTGGGGTTAGATCAAATGCAATGTAGCTGAGAGGAATTACTGAAAGCCTAATGTGTTAGTCTGGGTTGACTAGCGAAACAAATTCAGAGACACTCATAAGTCGATACTAGTCCATATGTTCCAGATCAAGTCCGATACCAATCTATAAATTCCTCTTCAGACTCACGCAACACATGCAATGACACCAAATGCAGGAAGATCACAGCCCAGTGGGTAGAAAGTCTTGTGGATCCAGTGGCAGTGGAAGCATCTCAGTGCTGGCAGGGGTCTCCAAATGGCTGCTCCAGCATCCAGGGTTGCATCTGGGTAGGTCCATGTGGCTTCTCCTCAGGAATTTCTTGCATGAAGTGAGCCTTGCCAGCTGAAGCAGGGAACTGGCTAAGGCAGCTACACCCTGGTCCGACCATCACAGAGCAAGAGACCCGAGAACTAGGAAGGCGAGACTCACCAAGCCATTTATTTCTTTGCCCTTCAATTAATGCCACATGTGTTTATTGGCCAGGTTGGCACAATAAACCTTAAATATCTCAGAGGCAAAGGACACTTAAAGAGGTATTAAATACAGGGACATATATAGGTACATTTATTGATATATAAAAATAGGGACATAGATCGATGTACATATATTTATATGTTAAGTATTAAGGTAGCAGACAGACATTGGGCCTCTACTCAAGTTCTCCCTCAATGCAAGAAAATTGTTCTACTAACCTGGCATTCTGTGCCAGGCTCACCTTCCTGACACGATTGCTGAAGATAAAATGGATGCATAAGCAAATGTGGCAAAGAAAGCTGATGGTCCCTGGCTATTAAAATATATAGAATTTGGGGCCT
>NW_022106471.1:2328655-2330159 GCF_000313985.2 Echinops telfairi | reverse complement strand
ATTCCCTGACCATACATTCCATTTCTACTGTTATTTCTAATTTCTACTGTTACTCTCAAATTTCTGTAGTTTTTGCAATTTGAGTCTCTAATTTGTCTTTTCTCACTCATGGTGGAAATTTTCTTTGTGGTTTTGGATTCGAAGCGTCTGTGTTTTAGAATACTTGTGGGAACTCTTTGAGGCTAGTCTTAAAGGCCACTTCCCCTGAAAGGATCTGGACTTGTTTCTGCCTGGTGTCTAGAGGCATCGTCAACTCAGGACTACTGTAAAATGAATTCTAAGCTTTTCTAACGAGTGCTTCCTTTTGTCTCTGAGCATTACCATCGTTTTTGCATATAACACACCCACATACATAGCATGCACATGAACATGCACAATTCTCATAAGAAAATTAATGAGGGAGTTTCAGTTTGCATAATGTGTGATATTTGCACAAAAATACTTTTCTCCTTTTGACAACTCATTTATGCAATTAGGAAGTTCTCCCCCTTCCCTGGCCCCCTTTTGTATCTATAGTGTAAGCCTTTTGTTCCTTAAATTATTCTAATCTACCATATTGCCAGGAATTCCTGCTGCCAGTTTTTCCACAAATCTGAGTCTTCTGTTTATACACAGAAACCAAGGTGGGGGGTGGTCTCAATCTTGTTAAAAGGAAGAGAAGAAACAAACAATAGCTCTAACCCATGACCACACCATGTGACTAACAAAGATGCAAGAACCACCAGAAAACCCACCAATGACAAGAAAGAACTGTCTGGCTGTGTGTCTCCACAAGTGGAGATGAGCTGAGGAAGTTCAGGGTGGATCCTCCTGAACAGGAAGCTGGTACTGCAGAGGGTAACAATGGCGCCAGACTTAGGGCGCTTAGAAGTATCCTTATTATATATATTCCTTCTTACCTCCTAAAAAGGATGTAATTGGGTTATTAAATGAAATGGGCTCCTCTTTTGCACATCAGAATATAAGCCTACTATGTAATGGGAAACTATGTTACTAATTAAGCAGCTAAATACTCATATTGATTTTTTTAAAGACTCAAAATGTGAACATTGCAATACACATAGAAAGAGTAAAGGTTATATCCTTTCATCATACTTATTCAATCGGTATCCTGAGCAAATGCTATGAAAGCTAGACTCTGTAGAATCAAGATGGGAGGAAGCCACATTAACCGCCAGAGATCGGCAGATGACAATATCTTGCTTTGCATTTATTTGAAGCCTTCACCATGAATTTCACCTCAAGATAAAGAAAATCAAAATCCTCATGACTGGCTCATTAAGCAGTATCATAAAAAAACACAAACACACAGATGTTGCCAAAGATGCATTTTACTTCAACCCACGATCAATGCAGCAAAGAAATCAAACCACGCAGTACATTAAGCAAATCTGCCGCAAAAGACCTCTTTAAAGCGTTAAAAAGTGGCTATCACACATTGAGGATGGAAGCGTACCTGACCCAAGCCATAGGCCTCCACTTAAACGCATGGGAAAGCTGGACC
>NW_022106471.1:2320524-2328434 GCF_000313985.2 Echinops telfairi | reverse complement strand
CAGAGTGCTCAGGCTACCATGCACTGCCAGAAGGCAGGCATGCGTCCTGGAAGAAGTGCTCCTGAGTGAGGGTGCAGACTTAGCATCATTTACATGGGATCTATCAGCAGGGATCAGTCCCTCAAGGCTACTGTCAGGGATGGAATTGGATCCCCTCACAAAATGTGTCTCAGTTTGACTCAGGCCATGATTCTGAATGGGTTGGCATTTATGTAATGATGTAATCATGAAATTCTTTCTCCTTTGGAAGTTTAAATATAGGCACAAAGATGGAAGCCGTGTATTCACAAAGGCACACTTTCCTGGACTGTTTCATTCTTTCAGTGCTCCTTCCACCGGATACTTGTCCACAGAGATCTAACTGGACCCACCACTGACAGCCATTTGCACACACATTTTGGGAGAGGAAAAAAAAACCCCTCACTGTAAAACTAATCCCTCAGCTCAAATCCTTTCCTTTTGAAAATGTCAATAATGGCTTTTGATTACTTGACAGAATCCTGACACAGTAAATAAAGCACTGAAAGAAAGCATGCGGTTAAATGCTACTCATGGTGTAATAGTGAAGGTCCCATATCAACGTGACTGGGCCAGGATTCTGTGTTTTGGCAGTTAAACCCCATGATGTGACCCAACACAATGTAATCACCTGCATAATGGGATCTGCTCCGAGCAGCCAATCAGTTATCAGATTAGGGTGGTATGCAATGCCTTTACTCACCTCACAGCCTTGATGCGATCAATTCAAAGTCTCTGCAGCAGTGTGGTCTGCTTCTAATATAAGTGGATGCTGTGGAAAAGCCTGCTTGCTTTTTGCTGAATCAGGATTCTGCATCTGGATCAACCTCTGGCTCTTTGGACCTGAGCCCATGGCCTGCATATTGTCTGGCAATCCTAGGAGATATCAGCTGCCTGACTTGCTGACCTCAGATTCAGTTACTTGAATCAGAAGCCTCCAGACTAACATGGACTTGCCCACTTCTACAACTGTGTCTGTCATCCATTTTGATAGACATTTCTGTTTCTTTTTTTTTTTTTTTAAGATAAAATCATTTTATTTAGGGTCCTTATTTTCTTTTTTCTTTTCAAAATCATTTTATTGGAGGCTCGTAAATGCTTGTCACCATACATACACATACAGCTATTGTGTCAAGCACATTTGTACATCTGTTGCCATCATCATTCGCAAAACATTTGCTTTCTACTTGAGCCCTTGGTATCTGCTCATTTCCCCTCCCTCTCCACCCTTCCCTCACGAACCCATAATTTATAAATTATTATTTTTTCACGTCTTACACAGTCCGACGTCTTGTCTCCCTTCACCCACTTTTCTGTTGTCCGCCTCCCAGGGAGGGGTTATACAGAGATCCGCACTTCTCTATTTCTATGTGTATACAAGCATCACTGGTTTTGATTCTCTGGAGACCCCTGCCTAAGACACAGTTACAACTTATGTTGGCATCATTAAGCAACTACTACAGTGATCATTTTGCTCTCACACAGGAAAACCCATACTGTGTAAAGCCGACTGTTTGTCCAGGTATTTCTCACATGATCTGTACACCTACCTGGTAGACCCTGGGCAGCACAAACCAAAACCTACCAAACTTACTGCCATCGAGTCACTGCTGGCTCAGCGTGAGCCCCTGTGGGTTTCCAAGACTGTAATTGTTTACGGTGTAGAAAGCCCAGTCTTGGTCCCCCAGAGCGGCTGATGGCTTCAAATTGACCGTGCACACTGCAGCCCAGTGCACAACCACGCTAACACCAGGGCTCCTCAGGAACACAAGAGAGTGGAAAAAGCAATAACTGGCTGGTATATTTTAGTAATGGATTACTAACTTAGTGATCCAAATCTTGAGTCATGCCATTTAATTTTTTAAAATATTAAGCCCGATCTTGATTGAGGGACTGTCAACATTTTCAGAGCTGCCCTTCATATTAGCATATTAATCCCAAGAACTGAGAATCATGTACTCAGAACTAATCTGTTGGGAAGATCAACTTGTGGAGAACAGTGTATAAACCTACCTTATTCTATGTCCTCCATCACATGAAGAACCAAATGTGTGCCAATTTGTACAAACCTAGTTAGTATAGTGGATAAACACTGGACCTCTAACCACAAGGTCAGCAGTTTGAAGCCATCAGCCACTCCCTGGGAGAAAGATGAGGCTTTCTATGCCCTAATGATTACAGCCTTTGAAAGCCAGTGGCGGGTCTAGTCTGTATTATATGGTCACTGGGAGTCAGAATTCGACTCAAAGACAGCAAGTTTGCCTTTGCTTTATCCCTGAAACAAAATGTCTAATTTACTAACGGTGTGTCAGTAAAGTCAACTCTGTACTTGGAGGACAGTATAATTCTATTCCACTTAAGGCACCAAAAAAACACTACAAGTATAGGGGAGTTTCTTTCAAAAAAACAAAAACTACTTTAAATTGTTAACAGCATACTGATCTCATAACCAAGAGCAGAAGTTGGAAAGCCTACAGAGATTTCCAGTGGTTGCTAGTCTCTACATAGCAGCAGAGAAAGTAAACAATAAGATGAATACTGGGCTTATATTTTATTCAAAGAATAAATAGAAAAATTGAAATAAAATTCGAAGCATATACACTTGAACTTTCAAAAAGCCCTATGTACAAAGTATGATACGGGAAAAGAAGAAAAGCCCCAAGTCCCATATAAATTAAACTAGGTTGGCAAAGTCAAGTCTAACTGAGAGAACTGGAATTTAATATAATTTCTCTTGCCTACAAAGTAAGCATTTTTATCTAAAATAGCTACCATCCCCTTAAGTGTATTGTGTCAAGGCGGTGTATCAAACTTTCCAATGAATCCAGCTCACAGTGCGCTTGTCATACTAACACAGCAGTGCCCTCTACCACGGACAACAAGGTCACCTGAAGGAGGATGACAAATTGTAGTGATATTGACGCAATAGGTTTTTGTGGCTTGGATGTCAAGTTTTGGGTCTCAAAATTGTTAAGTACCAAGGAGCTAACCCAGTTCACGTTACTGTTTCTATCATCTCCCCTTCAGGTGTAATTTACCTGGACTTCGAAATGACTAATGACTTATATGGCCTGGGAATTCCGGCGATTTTCCTGCCAGGGCATCAGAATATTTATCTCCAATTCAAAATATACAAAGCTGAGTGACAAGGCAAAACTTAACTTCTAGATATTCCATGTATACAACAACCATAAGTTTAAAAATACATGACTTTCTTGATAGGCTTTATTTAGGGGCTTAGGTTTTTAGATTACTGGATACTTCTAAATCATTCATTACACCGCAAAATGTTAAAGCATATAGTAAGATATATGCTTTTATCCAAATAAACACAAATGCTTTTTAATTTTATACAAACATATACAGGCAGGTAGATATAGAAATGGCAAGGAAATGACTATAACTCTATCCTAAGAGCATCTCTCCAATTCAGCAAGCTCTATTTTTCACCTCTTATTAAGTAAATACCTCTATTTCGTATTCAAAAATCTCTTGAAGGCAAAAATGGCTGTATAATAGCATTTTTATGGGAAATGTGAATCTTAGCACTGAGTCATTGAGTTGTAGTAATACGAATTCCATAGATGTGCCTTTCTAACCTCGAAAGTTATCACGTACACACTCACCAAGAAATCTCACACACACTCACTTGCGCACACATCCACACACAGGCTCTGGTCAGGGTCAGCTATCGCTTTTCTGCACATGATTACAAGATTGGTTTGTAGCTCCAGGATGCTTTCTAATAAAGCTCCTACCTTATCTGAAAAATGAGAGGACACTATTATTCCCCTTCCGATGAATCATGCTTCTTTCCTTTATCCAAAAAAAATCTGTATAATTTCCCCTAACTCCCCCTTCCCCATGAAAAGCGGTCTCCTAACTTTAGAAGACATCATTTCTTGACCATTAGTAAGTACTCAGTAAATGCAAATTGCTGATTTGGGAGAATTTAGGAGAAAACTTCATGAAGAGTAAAGCTGGATTTTATGCCAAGAAACGTGGCCTGTGGAAAAAATGTGCAGTGTTGGCTAGGCCGTGCTGCACAGCAACCAGGAAAGTGGAGAGCGGAGACTGGGCTCCCCTCTCCCAGAGAGACAAACAGCCCAGTTTTCCCTCAAGCCACCCTGGCATAAGCCCGTCTCCTGCCGTAAGCACTGGGAACAGAGAGTTCAGTTTGCTGGTGTCTAAAAGCATCTCTGTTCGGTGAGAATTCTCAGCTACACAGCAACTTTATGTATGAGATACATGCTGCCTTGCTACTCAGCCAACTCACATATCCTTTGTTAGCGACAAACCAGGCTATTATCGTGAACACTCTGTAAACAGACTTGAAAGACTTCCTGTAGAGGGCGGCAGTCAAGAGCATGGCCTGTTTTCCTCGAAGCTTTCTCAAACAATAGAATGTGGAGAGGGAAGCATTTCGGTTTTAAAGCTTATGATGAAATCATTTCTCTGTCTTTTTTAAAGCAATACTAATAAACATTCAACATCAGAAATGTTTACTAATTGACTGTACAACCCTTTTTAATATGAACTATTGATTTGTATGACGTGAAATATATGCCATAAAAACAACAACAAAGAGAAATGTTTACTAACAACTAAACTAAGCATGGGCTACATTCTGAGGACAATACAACCTTTAACACAGCTACAAAAAGTATATGCAAGTCAAATGTCGGCAGATTGCTTCAAAATGCAACTCCCAGCAAGTTTTTGGTGATTTATTCACAGTTCAGGCTTAAGAGTCACTGGACTTACAAGACATAAGGAAGAAATCACTAGTTGGCTCAGTAAACTAAAACATTCAATTCAAAAAACAGAAAACTGAAACAAAGCAAGGATGATTCTAAAATTTCCAGTTCACAAGAAGGATATTTAAACAAATACCAAGTTTTATTTAGGCAAAATCATTCAATCAGAGAACATTAAAAAAACTAACAGGATCACTTACTTCTATATTCGTTCTGAAAAGCAGTACAGTCAGAAAGGTAATTTCAGAATTCCGTAAGATGCTCCCACTAACCATGATTTATGGTACATTTCATAACATCTTTGATATCAACCTCTTACAGATGTCCGTTAATATGACATAACCTGAACTCTTGCTCGTTAGGTGTGATTTCTTCTTTAACTGGTTGGAAGCTAATGGTACCCAGTTGTGCTGGTTGTCATTGTCACTGATCTGAAGAGAGGATTTAACTACAGGAGGGAGATAGAATGGAAGAATAAGATTTGTGCTAAAATTTCGAGGCAGTGTAACAGTGAGAACAAAGTGATCTGAAATGTTTCCATGGGTGAAACACCCTGTCTGGCATTCCTGTACACAGGATCATTTACTAACTATGTTGCTATCAAAAGACTAAAATATCTTTACCCTTCCCTTCAATGTCTTTGGCCTTCACAAATTCAATGTTATTTTGAATAAATTATTTTAAAATGACATTGTGCTTTTCGAAAAAATCACTTATGTTGTAGCACACGAGTTACCATGAACATTTTTAGTCTTTCTCTTTTATTGCCGTTTTTAAAAAAAGTTCCCTTAAAAAGTCCCCTTGGAGGCACGTCTCTGTTCTCCTCACCTCCTGGGCCTCCTGGGCCTTCACTGCCATTAGCCTGGATTGTGGTACCAACCTCCTCAACACACTGCCTCCAGACTCAGCTTCAAGTCATCCCCACAAAGGTCAGCTGCACATCCACTCGCGCCACACCCAGAGCTCCAAGAGAACCTGACCCACAGGCTCTGTGGGCTTTCTGCTCAGGCCCTTCCAAATGTAACTGCAGACAAAACCCTCCAGGGAAAAGATGGGCAGATCAGATTACAGAAAAATTAGCTCTCTCGGCAAAAATCCACCATAACAAGAGGTGAGTGACAACATAGAAAGACAAAAGGATCTGCAATGTGTATGACAAAGGATAGATATGCTAAGTATGTAAACCTTCTAAAACTCATTAAAAAGATGACCGCCCCAATAGGAAAGTGGGCAAAGGGACACTAAGGACAAAATCACCACGGAAGAAAAGACTTAAAATAAAAGGAGAGAGGGAGGTGGGAGAAAGGAAGAGGGGAAAGGCAAGGACGGAGGGAAAGTGAAGACAGGAAGGGCAGGTGTCGAACAGAGACTGCAAAGAGGGAAGCAATACCCAACGTGATGCCCTCTTCCATCAGTAGCGATGTCAAGCGCAGTGCTCCTGAGCCCAGTGTACCGTGCACATTTACTCTAATGATTATTCAAAAGACTGGTAGATCAGCCCAACTGGCACTAACATACTAGCTTTACATAAGGAAAGAGGGAAAGTGACAAATCACTGCGGGACAGTCTTCCTTGGACAAATGGCTGAGGTATGGATGACATCAACATATCAGGACTGATCACATGGGGATAGCAGCTCTCTGTTGTGATTTCAAAGAACAAAATAAAATACGTCAATCAGCAGCTACTTAAAAACTACAACTACAAATACAAGGAAATTGTTTTTAAAACTTGAACACTTCTGGGAGATGGGAAAACAAGGAATAAGAAGCCTACATGTACCTTCCCCATCTTCAAATTGAGAACCATACTGTGAGACGTCCTTAGCAGTTCCAATTTCAAGTTGTGCTGTATACTTGTGCAAATGTTTTGCTAAGGGTTGAGGAAGACCAACACATTACTGTAATCATTTGCGTCCTAAATTGTCTTGACATAGATTCTTCCCTGTACCGAGCTTGAAAAATGGAGGTTGATCTTGCTTATACATAAATCCCAAGAAAAGTTTTCGATTTTTCTGTTTGAGAGTTTGATTTCAAAACAGAAGAGAAACAAGTGTCACAGTCAGTCACAGCATCTTCTCTTGGTGTGTAACTCAGAAGCAATCGTAAATGTTCACGTGCACGTTAGAGGCGTTGCTGCTGCTTTTAGACAGTCCAGTTCTCTCCACCATCCTCCCATTAGCCAGAATGGCAGGGTAAAGCAAAAGCCAATGGTTTTAACAGTATACAACCCTCCCAGATTGGAGTGCCCAAAAGTGCAACAGAAAATGACAGTTAAAATCTCTTTTTGACATAGATCCCAATATAGATTCCATTATTCAAACTCCCGTACAGATTACTGGAAAAATATAAGAGGTAATTTTCACAAAAACCACTAATTGAGTGGAATAATTATAACTGATATATAAATAAAGATTTACTAAAAAAGGCTTAAAAGGGTGATACTTGAAATCAAGGTTTTAAATACAAAAGGTGTCTTGTGTTGCTCAACAGCGCCGAGTTTCGGATGCTCTTCACTCCACAGTTACAGACTTAGCAAGATTCCGCGGGAAATCGACCTAAGGGGGGGAGGGAAAAATCACAAGTTGAGAGATTACACAGGTGTGTGTGTGTGTGTGTGTAGCGGGGGGTGTGGGGGGGTGTGCTAAAACCAAACTGTTTTCATTTATACAAAAAGAGGAATGATATTCACATTTCTCATCTTTATTATAAACCATGAAGAAATAGATTAAAAAATGTCACCGTAACACATCTAGCAGAGTCAGTTCCGTGCGGGAAGAGCTCCTGCAGTCCTGCAGAGGGGTGGCCCTTGTGGGGAACACTGGCAATGTGTGAAGGCCTAATGCTGTCACAAGGACCGAGAGATCGGATGCTGAAAGTCCGGTGACGTGGAGGACAGTCCCAAACAACAAAGAAGTGTCGGGTCTCCAAATGCACCCCCCTCCCCGGTAAGCAGCACAGGCCCCACCAAGGTAATGAGGAAGAGGAATCAGACCCCAGTAGAGCCACAATCCAAGGGCAAGAAAATGTTAGGCTGCCACCAAAAAACTGGGTTGTGCAAATACGTCAGGTGACAGATTTTTGTTTGTTTGTTTTTTAATGATGGGTCTCTCACATGCTATTGTTAAAACCGGGG